>NW_020654080.1:2882076-2902478 GCF_003589595.1 Hyposmocoma kahamanoa | reverse complement strand
ACGTTAGCGCGATTTAAATCCGGAAAAATAGTTTCATTGTCAAAATAGTTTTCATTCTATGTGTAACAATCGAGAAAACCTGAGAACTCGATTCGAAACTACTCAATATCAAGATTTTGTAGTGTTTCAAATTAACAATGTGTTAGTTTTGACGACATCGGTTCTGGTAGTATTCAGTAAGTAAGGCACTTCCTTTGTTTTTTCTTCCGTGGTTCGAATCTAGCCAGTTCAAAGGAATTTGTTTCTTAGTGTTCAATATTTGTATTAATAATTACAAGAAGTCCCACTCGACGTCCTCGAGGCAGACCACCTGCTAGATGGTCGCACGATATTGTCGAGGTGGCCAGAAGATTGTGGATGAGATTCGCCCAGGACCGATTGAGCTGGTGTGCAAAAGAGGGGGCCTATACCCAGCAGTGGGTGTTAACGGGCTGAGATGATAAATTATAAGAAACTAGTGGAGTAATTTAAGAAAAATAATTGAATATTATGGTGATCAAACATCGTGACATTCAAGAAACTTAAAAATTTTAATTGCTTTGTCTATACGAAGCCTTGAGGCTAAAGGATGTCATACCTGTTTGACCATTCAATAAACCTAAAAACTTTATTACATAATTATGTAACTAAGTATTGTATGACATCCTTTAACATTATTTGTATGGCAAATACGAAGAATATGCATATCGAGAAGCTGGTTTCCTTTAAATTGCTATGGTGGTTAAAAAGAATTACTTCTAAAAATACAGCATGTTTTTTTCGGGCTTGGTTGGTTTAATTCCCAGAACAGGCATGCAGCTTTTTAAAACTCTTTGAATACTTACTTTTAAAACTAAAATAATATCTTAATAAAATGAAATATTCCATCTTCAATACTTAAAGTACTTTCTTTCACTCTGTGTCCCATACTTATGGGATGTTTTGAATTTTCAGGTAAGTTTTTTGTACTCAATTTTGGTGACAATTTTTATTATTTAATTACTCGAATATATCATCGTGAAATATTAAAGAATTTTCAGGTTACCACACTCGAATTCTACAAATATTTAAAACAAAAGAAATTGTCACCAAAGCTGAGTATCAAACCTTACCTGAACATAAGCAGACAAGCCCCGTGTGCCTGTGATTTCACCTTCAGCGCTTGGCGGCAGAAATAAATAAGGTGGCAACACTTGCATGGACCAACTCTTTCACAAGGAGCTCTACCCTTTTTGGTCATGAATGTGTCTTGTAATATACTACTATATTTGACTTATGTAATTTTTATTAAAATCAAATTATTCTATATTCCGAATTACGTATTTGTTATTGCAATTGTTGTGGTAACGGTACTTACCAGGAGAGTACAGGGTGACGTTAACTGCAGTTGGGAGGGGGGGCCGAGTTCGTGTTATTCTCGGACTAGTGTTTACCACCTAATTTCCGTGGCAATTATTATTACTTACCTAAGTATTCGATTTTTTATTGTGCAATATTATTTAATAATTATACGGTAATTTGCTTAAATGATAAAAATGCCACGGACATTACGTCTTCTTCTTCATAAGCTGCCTCTCCAACTAGTGAAGGTTGGCAGTCAGCTCAGAATATTTATCTTTATTCCTGGCGAGGCCGAACAGTTGAGCGGCCCTCGCCACCGACTCCCACCTCAACCCAATCCCAGTCCACTCTCGTATGTTCCTCAGCCACGATTTTTTCCTACGACCAGCTTTCCTTTTACCAGCGACTTTTTCCATCATTATCAGATACAGACATTAGGATAGTGAACATTAATCCGAGATTGACTCGGTTATACGTTATTACGGTTCGGTTGTACTGATATGCAAAGAAAACAACAGATGCTCTGAATAATAAATAAGTTTAGTTAGAGTAGACAGCAATCGATATTAATGACAAAAGCGTCTCTTGTGCCGAAGAAACGCAACGTGAATGACAATATGAAATTTTCAAGGTTAGACTTAATATCGCGTTCTGTAAGTCTCGAAATTTCAAAGTAATATTATGGTTCCTTTTGTCGTATCTTCTAGTACATTATTGCTATCGTGGTGAAGGCTATTGCCAATTGGCGTAAAGTTACTGCCACCTTACCTATTTCTGCCGCCAAGAGAAATGTGAGCATTGCAGCATTCCGATTTTGAATGGTAAGGTTGCTGGTGAAATTACGTGCACATGGGACTTGTTAACTTATCCGCTCACGCGATTCATGCGTCTCTGGAAACATACCACACTTAGAGGTGCCGGTGATGATTTTATACCGATTTATCGGATATCGAAGTTATAACAGGTAAAAGAACTAATACTAATTGCTATTTCGGTAACTACTCTAGCAAACCATAAAGTTTTTAATGCCTGGGTCTGTCATTTAAAAAAAATTCAAAAATACGTCACGACAATCGTGTGTGTTATTGTTTGGGCTGGTGATGTCGGTGTTTATTTATTGAAAACATACCGTAAGTTGCGTTTTTTAAGTTTACCCTGAATATAAATGTTTATAAACTATACTTTAAGGAGTAATTTCATGGTAAATGTTAGAACCACTCAAACGGAATATTATCATATTTACCCAAGTACACCAAAAATTTCATTAGTGCTTTTTAAGTGCAGGATTTGCGGTGTATTACTGCATTTTATTTGAGATGTTTTTGTTGTAGTACGGAGGGTATTTATTTAGCAATGCAGAATAATAATTTTTATTTTTAATAACTTGTATTTAAACTGAATCCTTTTCTAATTTGCGAAACCAAATAGCCGCCATTTTGCGGTAGGATGAGTGCATCGCGTGAGCGGATAAGTCTCAGAGTAATGGGCGCAGTAGCATTGCCCCTCCGATCTTTGCGATTTAAAGATCTGAGTAGCTGTTACGGACAGACGTGTTGTTTATTACCAGATGCACGATTTGTTCTTCCCGTTATATGGTATAAAAAAAAAGAATTAAAAGGGACCGCTTTGTATCGAGGCCAGCTCAAACGTCCCCATAACGCTAGCAGCACTACTGCGTCGAATGGCAATGGAAATTTGATACATCATAAATACTTTCGAGGTAAACTTGGTCCATCTTTGACCATTACTGTCGCTTATCTGAGATTATGGTTACCTTTTTAATAAAAAAAGAAGTATAAAAGAATAACCCTACCGAGTCTTAAATACTATAAATAACGTTATAAAGAATACCGCAATGATCGCAAAAAAGTAACTCTTCTTTAGGCGTTATTTATTTCAATCGGCGAGTAGTTTTTTGCGTTAAGTAATGATGCAGTTGTGGACATAAATGATGTTCTTCAATGTTAGTAAATTTACGATAATATTGCTTTGCATTTCCTTGTCTTTTACTTGGGATATTCTATAATGACTTCAATTTACATTAATGGCATCGTGATCGTAATGGCATCATTGTGGAAAAGTTCGTGCAGGGAAGTACTTCCACCTTACTTATTTCTGCCGCCATGCAGTAATGTGAGCATTAACACGTTTCGGTTTTGAAGGGTAAGGGTGCTGGAGAAATTGCAGGCACAAAGGACTTTTCAACTTATATTTCAGGGTGACGGGCGCAGTGGCATTGCCCCTCAGAACTTTAAAGCCCTGAGCGGCACTGCGACTGTTATGGACAGGCGTGTCGCTTACCACCAGGCGCACGACTTGTTTTTCCTGTCACTTGGTATCATAAAAAAGGCGCCTCTACGACCGCACGGCCGTATTATCGGTTGAACATTTCCAGCGGAATTGCAGATTACAAATTCGTGTCATTGTGATTGTGATTGAGGTCTTATATTGGTAAATTTGTGGCGAATTTGTTTATAATACTTTAAAAGAAAATTTCGCGACTTAACCCCAGGTCTTCGACCTCGTCGTCGATTTAGACAGTGAACGTGTTCATCCATTAAAATATATCACGTTTCAATGGCTTCAAATACGGATTTTTACATAATTCATGCTTAGACTCCATTGACTTACAAATAAATGGACGACGGGTCTAATACAAAAACCACGAAGAAAATGTCCCAAGTCAACCTATTTAAACGTAGTGACATGTAAAGGAATATGAAAAAGCTAAAACGTTGAATTTGAATTGTAATGTCATCGCAGTACTGTCTAATTTTGCTTGCTTCGCTGTCAGTAAACAAACGAAGACTAAAGCGTGAATGACGCTCTGTATACGATTTTAACGCCCTATAAGTTCGAACACTTTTTAGCGCGGACCCGACGTCCATATAATTCAATGTTAGACTCCAAAAAATGTCTACTTATTTTGTATAATAATATTAAATGTCAACATAACAGTTTGTCTTATATGTTTAACTATGTTCATAAAATTGCGACTGGCTTAAAATTTTAATCTTCAAAAAAATAGTCTTTAAACGCCATTTTGAAGGAGAACAAACACTGCATGTGCCGCTATTTACATCAAACCCTAAGGTGACTGTAGTTAAGTTCTCATCGTCACGCATCCTGGAGACACACAGTTTTCGACGACGACGACGAATAACGACTTGGTATTTTTTTTTAAATGGTAGATGAAATCACAGCTGCGCGTTAGAGATACCGTGGCATGCCATAATACGTTGATAGAATACTTTAAGGCCTTAAAAGTCACAGGCATCATTATTATAACAATAAAACTATGTAATGTAAATTAACGTATCGAAGAATCACCCAACACACATCTCAAGTTCATATCTCAGGTTCATTCAGTGAAGGTCAAACCACGTCACAACCGTGATGATATTTTTTTCTTTACAACTGCGAAAGATACCGCTGAGTTCACAAAAACGTGCCGTTTCGAAATAATAAATCCAGTTTATGGCTAAAAAAACATCAATTGTGTAAAAGTAATGTGGTACAGTTAAAACACACTTTGGACCGTTATTAAAGTAAGGGACATAGAGTTGAATTTTAACTGTTAAGTGTCAAGCGTTCTCGTGGTACGATGACTGTTTTGTTTAGACAAATTTAACAGTTAGACATGTTTGAGAAATTCATTTCATGCGTACTATATACGTCGGATAGCAGGTAAACAAGACTACCGTATATAATATTGTGCAAAACACGCTCACTTATACTATTTCTACATCGAATATATAACCAGAAATAGAGACGAAAAGTCATTTAATTTGCTTGAAAACTATTCTGCCAAATCATTACGGTGACAACTGCACTTCGATTGCCCAGCCCGAATTCGAAACAATTGACGGGTGTCGTCAATTGTTTCACTTCAAATCCACCAGCTTATCTTAAGCTTTGCTATAATGGACGAAAATTGAAAAATTATATATTCAATATTTAATTACCGATGAAATGTGATTCCGTTTGTTTTGTAATTAGATGTTTTGATGTTTTTCTGACACCACCGAATGGAACAGCCCTCCATAATTATAGATATTATCTTTATTACAATAAATACAGAATATTTTTGGAACATACTGAGACACACACAGGTCAGTTGTTGGCGCTGTACTATTTCAGCTTTCTAATTTGTGATTTCAGTGCAAACGAGAGTAATGATACGTAAAAGTGATATAAGGCCCATTTGCCTGATGAGAGATTTCATGCGATTGTACATAATGTGAAAACACGCTTACTTATACTAATATAAGTATACTAACTTCGGTTCTTGAACCTGAATCTCTCACCCCGACCATGCTATAGCTACGTATCACCGCATCTCCTATTAACAAGTTCAAAGTTATCTTTTAGGTCATGAGAGAGACGAAAATTAATATAACTATGATTTTGTTTCAGAAATGTACTAAAAAACTTTATATATTTACATTAAAAAAGTTAAACGCAAAATAAATACACATAACAAAAATGGGAACCCTAATTAGTTTAGTAGCGGTAGAACTCCTTATGAAAGAGGTCATCTAGTGAAATACTGCCACTTTACCTAGTTCGGCCTCTAAGGGTAAGGGTGGCAAAATTGCAGGCACATGGGACTTGTCAAGTTATGTCTCAGGGTGACAAGCGCAGTGGCAGTGCCCCTAAGATCTTTGCGATTTAACGCTGTGAGTGGTACTGCAACTGTTATGGACAGGCGTGTCACTTGATATTATAAAAAAAAGTTTCAGACTGTAAGAATTGTTACTTAACCCACTTTGTACCTACCTATACCATACAAACACGTCATAGGCACGGACCTCTTCTAAAGAGAAATCGTCCAAACAGCCGTGGTAGCCATAATGGGTTAACCTACCACCTTTCGTAAATAGGGACGTGGATCCGAATCCGGCTTTGTACCTCTGAGTTTTCAGAATTTATGTGCGAAATTTTATAATTACAAATTTACCGCGAGCTTTTCGGTAAAGGAATACACCGTGAGGAAACCTGTAATTTAATTATGTATGTGAAGTTCCGAATCCTGGAGGCCTGTGCTCATAATTGGGACTATAATATATAGGCGAACAATATTATTAATGTAGTCCGTTATACTAGCTCAATGCAGGTTGAAGACACTTTGGGTGAAGGTTTATTACCACTGTAAAACGTTCAGGGGTTGTGAACCTTTTTCGACATGGAAGGTTTATCCGGACATTTTCCTTCACAGTTAGTGAAAGAGTTTGCTACTGAACATTCACAAATGAGTGTAACTTAGAAGTTTAATTAATGTGCTATAGGAATTATAACCACCGACCTCTAGATTAAGAAGCAATCGTAATTTGAAAAGTTAATTCAATTTTTTTTTCAAATTGATGATTGAAATATAAATCAACAACCATTGAGTATTAAATACCTCATGTTTAAGTTTATATTTTTTTCCGGAAAATTCCATACAATATTTGCGTGCGTATGAGGCAATCTGATTTAAAAATAACCTTTGATGATTGAACTTTGCTTTCTATTTATATATATTTTTAACCCTTGATGAAAAAAAGATGAGTTATAAGTTTGAAACGTTTGCCGTGTATCTGTGTGTCTGTCACATTGTAATAATTCCGAAAGTATTTTTTGCGGAAAACGGTTTTTTTAGGAATATTATAAAACTAACTTAAACTAATCTTGTCTCTGCTATTAGCATCCGAAATATCCTGAAACTATAACGATACGTTGTCAAACGTTTTCGGGACTATGAAAATTCAAACTAACGTTATTTCGGGCAAATGTAATTTCGGACATCTAATCAGTAAGAGCTAAAACTAATTGTAACTATTTCAAGTACAATTTTTTTATGATATTTAATCGCCATCGCCAATGTGACTATCAAGATAACTATTAATTATTTCCTTAAGTTTTATTATTTCCTTAAGAGTTCATACTACGTCGGCTCGAATTCAGATGTTTCCCGTATAATACGGTTAATTTTGCTTGGGTCGAGCAGGACACTGGCTTTATTTCAGAATTATTTTTTTTACAAACGAAATTGCAGCTATTTGTAAAATGAATGTCTTATAGTATACGTGTTCTATTTAGTTCAGTTGATATAAAAAATGGTGTATTACCATTGACTTACAATTATATGGACGTCGGGTCCGCGCTAAAAAGTGTCCGCATTTGTAAGGCGCTAAAATCGTATACAGAGCGCCAAACTCCGCTTTAGTCTTCATTTGTTCTACTGACAGCGCGATACTGCGATGACATTACAATTTAAATTTCGAATAGGTTGACTTGGGACATTTTTTTCGTGGTTTTTGTATTAGACCCGTCGTCCATTTATTTGTAAGTCAATGTGTATTACCTATTGAATGCAGCGGTTTTCTAGTAAAATTTCGAGGTAAGCTTGTGTTTTTTTTATCGTGAAAATTTTTAGGAATAATGTTTTCACACCATACAGTAATCAGTGTATATCCTTAATTTCACTATATATTTTTTCCAAGGTGATTGATTCAACAATTTCATTGTTATGGGGAATCAACCAAAGCCATTTGAGGTTGAATAGACTCTTAATGGCGACCACTAGACTTGCGCCAGTGTCCGTTTTGAACACAGACCACATAAAGTTTTGAACTATCAAGTTCACCTTAATTCACCACTCACACTTGACACAGTAATAAAACTCAAAACGTAATATTTTAAAAACATAGTGTGTTACTTCAAGGAACTCTCTTGGTGTCAAGGCAATTGTTACGACGTCAAAACTTTGCTCCGCTAGACCTTGCAAGACTGCTTAGTCACGTGTGTTTGATTTTTAAATTTGTTCATATGTTTGTTGTAAGGACTTTGTTTAGCAGAGGCGAAGCCATAAAATCCTTGAACACCGCCGTAAAGTTTATCGATACCTGCTTATCGATATTCTACAGAAATATCATGGAGTGTGCGAT
Organism: Hyposmocoma kahamanoa; assembly: GCF_003589595.1. Lineage (NCBI taxonomy): Eukaryota > Metazoa > Arthropoda > Insecta > Lepidoptera > Cosmopterigidae > Hyposmocoma > Hyposmocoma kahamanoa. Next base: position 2,894,229 of record NW_020654080.1, on the reverse strand, counting down.
GGAATTGCACGACTTAATTTCGCCGTTCCTTTTTCCATTGTCAAGGGACTAGACGTAGGCTAGGGTTCCACCCCTATGCTGTGAATATTCCAAAGGTTTGCACGAAGCGTTATGCTTCCACATTAATATGGCGAACGGCTATGGAGTGGAATTTATTATTCCCTGACCTCTTTGGACTTTTGAAGGCGAGAATTGAGAAGACTTGTCCCTATCTACCTACCCGAGAGATAGGGTTTTCCGGAGAGACTACGGGCTCGACGGCAAGACCAGGGTACAGCGGGCGTCCGCGCCAAACCCTCCGCCAATGATACGCCTTTGCGGGCGTCTCTGGCGGACCCGGATTTGGGTATGCACTCGCTGGGGTTTGTGATTAGCTGCAGAGACGGACATGTTTGTCTTTCCAGTTTTGCTTGTTTCCGGGGCGTCTGTCTCGTGAGCAGCTAGCGCGTCTTAATAGCGGTCTAGTTGAGGGCCTGAAGCGAGAAGACGCGCGGATCACGTGAGTTGCCCTTTAAGTTGGAAGCTATGTCACTGCGAGTCACTCCAGCCGCTTAGGTTATTGGGAACTGGAGAGACGTCGTTTTTCGGCGTTGGGAAGTGAGCGTGCCTTACAGCTCCGCCACCAATGAGGAGATTTGGTAGTGGACTCAGAGTCGACGGCTTAGCGGTGGCAACTGCTAGTTATGCAATGCGCAACGGGAAGTGAGCGGCCCACAGCTCCGGTACCTATCTGGAAAATAGGGAGGGTACTTGCACCCGGGGCGGCTCACGCAAGTCACTAGCCTCTCGAAGAACCGGATGAAGTCAAGTGACAGAGGTCTGTGAGAACCCTGTACCAGTGTATATCTGATCTGGGGTCAGAATTTGAACTTGCCAAAAGTGTCCTTCTCGTATGCCCTTAGGGTAGGTACTAGGTAGGTGTAGGTCACTATAATCAAAACTAACGTAGAAGGATACGGTGATTGTACTCCATCGTCGACCTCATCGTCACTTTCCATCAAGTGAGATGGAGGTCAAAAGCACGCTTATTTTATCATTAAAAAATGAATTTAAAGGTTAAAAAATTACTCACGATTATTAATATAAATCAGACGTATGTGAAAATAATATTATGAGAATGCGAAAAAGAGGGAGATATTTATGTCAGAAACGCAATAATTACAGGGTTGAGCTAATGAAAATCTAGGTTTCAACATCACGAAAAATTGTACCAACCTTTTTTTTAATAATATGACATGCATGTCCTCCGACATCATTTGCTGTATCACTCAGAGCATTAAATTGCAAAGATCTGTGGGGCCTGACACTACGCCCGTAACCTTGAGACATAAGTTGACAAGTTGCATGTAATTTTTAACCGACTTAAAAAAAGGAGGACCCTCCTCAATTCGACTGTATGTTTTTTATGTAAGTATGTTACGCGATAACTCATTGTGAACTGATTATGATGATTCTTTTTTTTTGTTGGAGAGGGGGTACCAAGGTTTCAAGGGGGTTTCAAGTGATAGAAGTACTATTTATGTAATGTTGGTTTATTATACTAAGGATATTATGTAAGTGTTGCTCGAATATTAAATGTTGCTAATAATCTTCACAGTAATTGTTTCTCATCTATGCCTACATATTATTAGACGGATTATAGCCGGAGTACAAAAGGCTTCATTATATATTAAACGTTATAGCCTGACAGCTGCCTAATTTTGTAACATGTGTACGCTGCCTTGTAGACATTTTACATACATATCGCATTGTTAACTCACTACAAAAGGTGTATTTTTTCAGAATTAATGAAAAACTTATTACTCACGTCCCGTGAAAGAGCATTCAAATTTACGTATAGGCCAAAGTTTATCACAGACATCTAAACAATTTCCTACTTGCTAAATATGTTTAATAATGAAAGAGGAAAAATAAGGACTATATATGGATAAGAATAAGGACTGTTTTGCTCTGAACTAGCTTATATAAAGATTGTCTCATTTACATGCCCCATATCTGCCTTGTGGCCGAACAGTCACTTAGCTGATCTGCCACGCAGAGGTCCCGGGTTCAATTCTGGGGTCGGAGGAAATATTTGTACAGCCTTCATTTAATTATACGGCCACACACACACACGCATGCACACCCGCTACGGCTTATTATTACACAGTCCCAAGTTTAGGTTATGAGAACGGAGAACCATCACATTCCTATTAACACATGTTCCGAACTTAGGTTATGACGGTTTCAATCGAAATTCACGAATTGTATGTACAATCTTGAATTGCTGTAGTTAGTAGTTATCATGTACATGTACTGTCTTTTCCATAATAAATTATTATTATTTCTCTCGTCACTTTGGGTGTAATTTTTGTTTGTGCGTGTCCATGGCACCTGCGTCACGGGGTTTCCTAGTGCGGGCTTATGAGTGTGTGCGTTATTTATTTATTTTGAATTAACTACGAAACGAAGCGACGGTTTTGTTGACGTGTAAATAAAAGTATACGTTTCGTAATTATATAATCTTGAATTTCACATAATATTGAGTTACAATATTATTGTAATAGCACTGTCATATCTTAGCTACAAAAAAATTGAGCCGTATTAAAAAAAATCTTCATTTAAAAATTTATTCCAAAAATTTTAATTTAAAATGATTATATCCAAATGTAGAATTTAAACAGTGCTTAGAGTACTTAGTAAAGTGCCTTATATTTTAATTAAACGTTAATGTAAAAACAATTCCTGTTTTAATATTTCCACGTCGTCAGTCACTCGTGTGGACAGCCACGTGTAGGAAATTGCATTAATAATAGCAACTGCTAAGAGTAATGGGTCTTTACCGCGGGGAATTTTCCTATCAACTCGTATTTCAGGTACAGTTTGTTTCAAAGTGGTAAATAAAATCTTATGTACGAGTTATTACAGAGACTCAACTGAAGACGGGTTTTTAACCTCCGACACAAAAAAGAGTCGTAAGTTTAATGTCTTTGTCTGTGTGTTTGTGTGGCATCGTAGCTTCCAAACAGATTGGCTACTCTCAAGGCGGTTTTTGTTTTCTTATTTGACAGATAATTTAATCGGGATGTGGTTAAGGCTGTGTGTGTTTAGGCAGCAAGAACCAGTGTTCCTAAAGCCAGTGCTTTATTTCAGAATTTATTTTTTACAAACGAATTTAAAGCGACTTGAAAAATGTATATCGTAGTTCAGTAGACATTTAAAAAATCATTGGTATATGTAGAGTACCTATTGAATACAGAGATTTTCATGTGAAATTTCGAGATAAGTTTGTTTTTTTTTCCGTCGTGAAAAATTTAGGAATCGTTTTTTCAAACCGTGCAGTAATGAGTCATCCTCGTACTATACTTTTTTTGCAGACTGATTCATTCATCACATTCACTGTTATGCGGATCAATCAAAGCCATTTTAGGTTATATAGACTCTTAACGGAGCAGGAAAAGTATTAAATGTTACGTCAGGGTCATAATTTAGGAACTCATAAACAACTCAATAAGTAAGGTTAAAGATACCTGGCTGAGACAAGAAATAGATTTCTCAAAGATGTCGCTATGGCGAAAAAGTCGTTAAGAAGGAAATAAAGATCAGCAACAAGCACTTAAAAAAATCATAAGTTCCGCTAGTTTGCTGGAAGACGTTGGTTCGAATCCAGCCGGATTGAAGGATTTTTTTCTAAACATTCGATCTCTGTGTTAATAATTATAAGAAACTAGTAATTTCACGAATATAACTGAATATCATGGTGGTCCAACATCGTGATATTAAAGAAACTTAAGAAATTACAACTCATGAAGACAAAAATTACATGTTTGACGAGTACACTAATAGGGATGGTAAACACAAACTATTGTCAAGAAAACAGTGTTGACATAGTAGATGCGAACAACAGAACAAAGGGGATTGGCAAATAGCTGACTATATTCTGTTGATAAACCCATATTTTGATAGTAAATCTAGCAATCGATATCGTGTTTATAATACAAATAAAGTTTATCAAACAATGCTTGTCAAATACTACAGTTAATATGACGCCGCTAAAAACCACGATGCATAAAAAAAATCTATTGATTATTTGTGTAAGTGGACAAAGTATCGTAATATGAAAATGAAAAATCCGTACTAATGCATTCAAAAAGAAACACAGTATAATTAAACATAAAAAATTAAATAGATTTCAAACCAAAATAAGATGAAGATAAAAAAACCCGCTCCAAATAAATCACATCATTGCGTAGTACGACGTTTTCGTTAAAAATAGAAGAGAAATTGCAAAATAAAGAATAAGAAATATCCAATATACAACAGCATTGTCATTTGATATTATTTTTGTGTTACTAAGTAGATGTTTTATAAATAAACAAGGCCCTAGGCGAGTTCCCTGATGCAGACTTGACCTAAAACACTTATCTACTTAAAAGTAACTATACGATGTACAATAATCTTTATTCTTTAAACTGAAATTTTGTAATTGGAGAAGAAAAATCGAGAAAAAAGTGGCAACATCGTACAAGGAGAATTCCACTGCATTAGAGTGTTAAAAGCAATAGATAGATCAAATATCCGCTCACGCGATACATGCAGCCATAGACGCATACCACACCTACAGGTGCGCGTGATGATTTTATACCGATTTATCGGATATAGAAGTTATAACAGGTAAAAGAGCTACTTACTTACTTACTTACTTTAGCTAGAACCGTAAGTAGCGTTTTTTAAGTTTACCCTGAATATAAATGTTTATAAACTATACTTTAAGGAGTAATTTCATGGTAAACGTTAGAACCACTCAAACGGAATATTATCATTTTTATCCAAGTACACCAAAAATTTCATTAGCGCTTTTTAAGTGCAGGATTTGCGGTGTATTACTGCATTTTATTTGAGATGTTTTTGTTGGTAGTTCGGAGGTATTTATTTAGCAATGCAGAATAATAATTTTTATTTATAAAAACTTTTATTTAAACTGAATATTTTTCTAATTTGCGAAACCAAATAGCCGCCATTTTGCGGTAGGAGGAGCGCATCGCGTGAGCGGATATAGTGAAATGCATGATAGATACGTTTCATACAAAAGAACATAAGTTTATTCTATAATGAATTGTGCCTAAGGTACAATAACAAAGAAAATATTACTTGCGCAGACCATTACGGTGAAGCAGGAAGGCTTTTTAGGTATGTCAATGACGTCACCTTATTCAGCTAAGATGTGTCAATCGTATAGTCAGACGAAGTAGATTTGTATTGGAAATAGTTTTGTGAATGATAAGTAACCGAAGAGTTGTTGAAATCTTCATTTCTCATATACCTAAGATACCCCGTCATGATTTGCAATTTTTTTTTATTATATTATAATTTAAGTAAGAAAAAAATTAAAAGCATGCTAGTAGAATGACGGCACAAATTAACAATGAATATGTATAGAATTTGGGGAAAGGTCTCTCTCAGATCTCAATCAGATTGAGAATGTCCTTTAAAAGGTCCGGTCAGATGTAACAAGAATTTATGAACGTGCATGAAAAGGGTGATGTTATGGAGGAAGCGAAATAGGTTTATCAGGAGCGTAGCGAATAAAAATCCATATTTGTTTACTCTAGTAGAAAATCTCCGACCTAGAGAGGATCTCAAATGTATCCATGCCATAAAACGATATAACCAACTCAGAATAAACTATGACACCGTTTCTTATTAAAATGAATCACTGGAAATGAATTTCATCTTGTGAAATTTTACGCCAATTTGTAAACATTACTCATTAATGTTTCATTATCTTTTAAGGAAAGTTATGACTGTAATAATAACTCATAAAAATATTGCTCGTCATATCAAATATTTGCATTTCGTCATTACTCTCCTCTAGTTATTAAATAATGTTACCAACTTTGACATTTGTAAATTTTGCACTTCTCTTGTTTGTCTTTACTTCTGTTATGAGTTTACATGTTTGCAGTTGCTGAAATATAACAAACTTATTCAGAAAGTTTAATTTATTTTATGAATAATTATTTGTTTCATGTTTATGCATGACAGTTGTTTAGCTTCACAGGCCCTTTCTTGTCTTAAGATACAACTACACCTTGTAGTTACACAATATTCTTTCAATATGAGAATAATCGAGTAAGACGCAATGAAAAGACAATCAGTATGATCGTTTTATTCTTCATCAATTTACTTTTTTCGGAACAAAATTGGCATCAATCGTAAATTACTTACGTGTCAGATTTATTTGCTTCTATTTTGTTTTAAGTTTGACTGATTATTGAATTTAAAATTTTGCAACATATCATTGAAGTCGCCATATCAAGTTTGACACTTGACCTGGTACGGACTTATTTTAGGTATCATGACATAACATTTTAATGTGTGTTACTCTTCCGTGTTTTAATTAGATAAAAAACAGCTATCGACTTTATTGAATGAAATAAATGGTTTATCGAGATCTAGATTTTTGCATTTGCTGCACATTGGTAATAAAAGTAAATTGTTTTTTCAAACAAACGAACGTTTCGGGCTCTTTATAAGTCCCATGGCTACGAATGATGGAGATGGTATTAGTCATCAAATTGTTGTGTAATGCGTCTAATTCTAAACCATACTTACAAAAGTAATAAATTAATTCTATCTTATTTTTAATTCTCTTCATCTCTGTCAGGCATGAGACCTGTATCTTTACAGCCCGAAACGTTGATTTTGTTTGAAAAAAAAGCAAATAATTAGATTTAAAAAAATGTTTTCATTTTCAATACACGATATACATGACCATGTTGGTAGACCAGCGGTAACCTGTCCGAGCTATAGAAGGAAGTTCCAACATTTGTAATATTGAAGTTAGAATCCAGTTAATTACTATTAGTGTCAGCTACTTAAAAACATTACGTATGTTTTAAATACTCGTTTACCTTGAAAGTTATAGCGACAATCAAGTCGATAATTCACATTATTGCATGTAATTTCTTGTTATACCATTAGATACGTCAACAGTGTGCAATTTATTTCGTCATTACGCGTCAGATTGACGTAGGTAGTGAATGATTCAGGGGTTTCTTAAAACACGGGCTAGTGAATACGTCGGTTAAATATTTGTTCAGATATATGGAACACTGTCTTTACCATGAGGTTACAATGTTGACGTCTCTAGCGGTGATTTGTCAGGCAAAGTCAGCGCCCTTAGCCTTCATAAGAAAAACTACAATTTGTAATACAAATATTTTACAAGGTTAAATACCTCAAGACTGCAATCTCACAGTAGCGGTGTAGATTGTTTACTATTCGTCGTTTTTTTCATTATACTTCTTTCTAGATATTGCTTTTCATTCTGATGAGTATCATATTAGGAACCTTTTCTTTGTTAGAGTAAGGTTCACTTTTGTGCATAATCTCACTTGATGGAAAACTAAGACGAGCACGCATTTGTCTAAAATTGTGTATGTTCAATGTAATACAATCTTAAACTACTGAATTTTCTTAACCATAAATATTAAATTATAATAGACGATATGCAATAGTATATAAAAACCATTATTATAGTCAAGTCATTATTATAGCCAACAAACAAACGCCTTGTGGCAAAATACCCCTACATCTCAAAGTTAAAGTCTTTCGAACAGTGTGTGTTTATAGTACGGAAACCATGACTCATACAATGAAGTCCGCCGAGAGATTCCGAGAGAGGCATGGAGAGAGCAATGCTCGGAGTTAGTTACCCTGCGAGACCGAAAAAGCAACGCTTGGATCCGAAATAGGACCAAAGTTAAAAGACCAAAGATGTCATGGTTATCGTGGCGAAGAAAAGGTGGGCGTGGGCGGGGCCCATTGCGAGAATGGACGAGAGGCGCTGGACAAGGCGAGTGCTTGAGTGGAGACATAGAACGGACATCAAAGGGCACGGCAGACCACTGCAGATCGGGACTGTATTAGTTGGGCACAAGATCACCAAGAGTGGAAGAAGAGGGAAGAGACCTACATCCAAGATTGGATAATAAAACGGCTGTCATGATGATTATAGTCAAGTGGAATAAGAGGAATATACTTTGTTTTAAGTCAAATATTTTGAGCTCTAGGAAGAACAGCTAAAGTAATTTAAGAATTTTGAATTTACATTAAACTGCCTTTGTTTATCAGGTTTACATGTTTGAACGGTTTCTCTTCCGTGAAAGATGGGGTAAGAATAGTCATCGTATTTCTTATAAAGGTAATCTAAACCTCGTGTTCTCAATATTTCACAACTGACAAATTTGTCTTTCCACCTTTTGGATTTGAAGTATCGTAGCGGCATTTCTTTAAAATAATTTGTTTGTCTGAATGAAAGACCGTAGTGCTAAACTCTTAGATTATGATTTAAGGTTTCAAGTCTCTGTTCCCCCGGTGTTCTTCTTACACCACCTGACTCCATAATACTTATTACTGATTTGTTGTAGACAGACTTACCTTCAATTTCAACATTTTCGCTGCTGGAGGAATCCGATTCGTCCTCAATCTTTTTCTCAGCAACGATTGTGACGCTGTTCTCGCCACAGTCGTTGTTCTGACGCTTCTCTGTCACCGAATGAAACTGGAAAGAAAGGAACTAACTGTTAGTCTATTTGTCAGGTTCATCATCAACAAATGCTAGTCATTAATTCCTAGGGATATCTCATTTGGGGACATTTTTCCTAAAATATTACGTACGAATGCATTACGTTTGTAAATGTAATTGGGTTTATGGTTGCCAAGTCTTATAAGAGTATTAGGTTACTTAAAAGTCCATTATAAATTGGATCAAATGAAAGAGTAGACGTCGCGGAGGACATTAACAGACTCCACTGACTATTCCAAGTATTTTTAATAAGCATTTGCATAGTAGGGTATTAAAAAAAACATTTTTTAAATTTGAAAATAATTATTGTACAAAATGTTACTTCTTGCTGTTAGCTGTAGTTCCCCTACTGTATAATTTACCGTATAGAATTCTAAATGACAAATGTCACTATACACTTACGATCGAAACATTTTGTTCACTGTTTTATATAAAAAAAACGATGGCATTGACCGCCCTGACCAGTGCGCCACGAGTTGCCCCTGTATATAACAAGACTATGATCTATAATACTAGAATAATCTTTATTTTTGTATTAGAAGGTTTTTTATTTGACTATAAAAAGGAGGAGGTTCTAAATTCGATTTTTTTTTTGTGTGTATCATCATTATCATCAACTCTTTTATACGTCCCACTGCTGGGTTCAAGTCTCCTTTCAGACGAGGGTTTAGGCCATAGTCCGCCACGCTGGCCCAATACGGGTTGGGGACTTCACACGGTTTCATCACAATGTTTTCCTTCACCGAAAAGCTCATGATAAATTTCAAATTAAATTTCACACATAAATTTCGAGAAACTCAGAGGTGCCCGGATTCGAACCCACGACACTCTGCTTGAGAGGCAATAGGTCAAACCATTAGGCTACCACGGCTTCTTGTGAGTTTCTTCTTCTTGTGTGTATGTTACGCGGGCACTCGACATTTGTAACCCATTTCGGTGATTTTTTCATTAGAAACTTCAGTAGTGGTCCCATTTAAATTTAAAGCAAATATTCCACCTCTAAAGGTATAAAATTAGGGAATAAATCCTGTTTATAGGATTTCTCCCAATTTCCGTTAATCGATTTCAATTGGCAAATACATGTACTTCCACAAACTTTTGTTGTAGGTATTTTTCTATGACACATAACTTAACGGTAAACATTGTCCCCTTAATAAAACGGTCGAATATTGTTATATGTTTTTTTTTAACCATTGCTGGAGTATAAAAAAACATTTTAAAGTAAAAATGTAGTTGCAGGCATAATGCACTATCAAGAATGTTGGTTGCAGTAACAATAAATGTCTTAGAAACATTTATTGTCACTGTATCAAGTTTTTAAGGTGTGGACTGCCATGACCGTAGGTGGTGTTAAAATGTCAAGGAGTTTTTCAACGAGCCGTGAATCGAACTTGAGTATCTAAAATGATTTGCTACACTATGAACAGTTGTCTGTCCCATTGCCAGTATAAACAAAAAAAGTAAACAAAAAAAACACTTCTGAAACCATATCAATTGGAGAAGATTCTTTTGACGTTGATTTCCATCAACGTGCGACTAATTTAATCAAAACAAATAAACAAATACGTGTAAGTGGGTAACACTACTTAATTCTGACCAATTATAATAGACACGAGACATGGCGTGAAGGAAGCACAGCGTTATAATTATTCAATTTAAAAACAATAGACGATCTCGACATTGGTCTTAGGTGTTTATCTTGTTTTTTATCTTTGCGTGAGATTGCAGGCATACATTATACGATATTGAAATAAGTAATCACATTTGCGTAAAAAGACCCTTAGTTGAATATTTTAATGGAATAATGGACCAAAGGAAATTTACTAAAAGTATACTTATTAATAAAGAAGTCATGATGGTTTTGAATTGTAAAGGTGGTGGCAAATGTACATACATATGGGGCTTTTTTTATAATACCAAGTGAAGGGGCGAACAAGTCGTGCCATACAGTGGACAGTCACTGCCTCTGCGCCCGTCACTTCGAGACATAAGTTGACAAGTCCCATGTGCCTGTAAACCGGAACGCTTTTATGCTCACTTACTGCTTGGCGGCAGAAATATGTAAGGTGGTATTTCCCTGGGTGAACTTCTTCACAACTCTACTGCTACTAAATGGTCTGATCAACTTAATAGCTCAGGATGACGGGCGTCTTGCGATTTAAAGTTGAGGTGTAGTCGAAGTTCGAGTGGCACTGTTATGGATAGGTGTAATGCATACTACCAGGCATACGACATAATGGACGATAAAATGGAATACCATATCCAGGCATCACATCCAGGAAATTGGTTAAGTTTACACCTTTCTATACCTCAACGCATACTTTGCCGGAAGTAGCTGCTAACGTCATGGTAACTAGAGGCTTTGACGAGAGACATTGAAAGCTCGTTAGAGAGACCCCGGGGACTAGGGGTGTCCACTGCAAAAGGCTGTACCTATGATTGGCGATAGCGTATTTGAGACTCTTGTGGAAGAAAAAGAATGTATACAATATGAAGTTGTTTTAACCTTTTTAAAGTAAATTGCAAGTCCATTAACCACTACCTAGTCCTGTAACAAACATATCATCTACGATGAAACGAGCTCGCCTAGAAGATGCCTATTCAGTCGCACCTTAAAGGTGTCTCGGGTTGTATGTGCTCGAAAACCTTACTTGGTTAAAATTGAAATAATTTTTCTGTAGCTCCAAAATTAATGTAACAAATCAACATGTACGAGTTGCTAAAAAAACTGTCTAACATACGTCATGGCTTCTATACGGGTGAAAACCGATGCTACCCTAAGAGTCGAGCGGTTGGGATCCCGCCACAATCTGAATTTTGATTGATTTATGGTGAGAGTACCAACTCACTATCTGTCAACCTTCATGAAGAAGTAGATTTGGCCAAACGAGGTCGTGTTGCGACGTTATCGATGTCGGTTACCGGGCATTCAAATTGCGTCACACCTTGCAATCCATACGTGTAAATAAATAAATTTATATATTTCTATTTATTATATACTACCTCAGAAAAAATTAAAAATTATCCCATACTAATGCCGTTAATTTGCTTGGCGGGTTTTATTTCAGCATTTATTTTTTTACAAACAAAATTTGTTTTATTTGAAAAACGTATATCCTATAACGTATATCCTGTAATGTAAACGTATATACTATACGTGTTATATTTAGTACAGTTGATGTAAAAATATCATTGGTATACGTAAAGTATCTATTAAATACTGCGGTTTACTTGTAAAATTTCGATGTAAGATTGTGTTTTTTTGTATCGTGAAAATTTTTTGAAATCGTGTTTTCACACTATATCTCCAAACCAAAGCTATTTGAGGTTCTATCAAGTTTTAAAGTAAGAGAGCAATGACGCGTTTCGTCTTCAGCCTTTCACATTACTCGTTTACAAAACAACTTACCGAGACATTGAGGTCAGTCACCTCTTTATCGTGTTCGTTAGGTATTGGTTGCAAAAAGGACTTAGGCAATATTGTGCAAATGTAAAAGAGATAAGAAAACAAAAGCGTAAAACATTTTTCAAGAACCTATTTAGTTTATTTATGGGTCTTTTGTAACCTGAAAATAAATAAATTA
>NW_020654080.1:2763329-2881676 GCF_003589595.1 Hyposmocoma kahamanoa | reverse complement strand
AAAGAAATTTTAGAACTATTCAAAATTTTTTAATTGATCAGCCAGGAAGCAATAAAGAGGTCAAATCAAGTCAAAGAATCATTTGTTACGTAGGAAAATTTTTTACACTTGACACCATTGACTTACAAATAAATGGACGACGGGTCTAATACAAACACCACGAAAAAAATGTCCCAAGTCAACCTATTTAAACGTAGTGACATGTAAAGGAATATAAAAAAGCTAAAACGTTGAATTTAAATTGCAATGTCATCGCAGTACTGTCTAATTTTGCTTGCTTCGCTGTCAGTCGAAGAAACGAAGACTAAAGCGTGAATGACGCTCTGTATACGATTTTAATGCCCTATAAGTTCGGACACTTTTTAGCGCGGACCCGACGTCCATATAATTGTAAGTCAATGCTTGACACGTTATTTCTTAAGCTACTGCTCGTTCACTGTGGTGATAAAACAAGAGGGTGATAAAATGGTGGGATGACGATGAAGGAGGTCGCATCGTTACACGCTTACCTTTTTAAACCGCAACGCAGTCACGATCATATTACTGTTTAGCGGCGGTGCTTTATTTTTTTTTTTAATGGACGATCTCTCTCACTAACCAAAAAAACTTTGAAACTGTTATTTGTAAGTAATTAATAGATTCAGGCGTTACTTTGCGGAAGTTCATGCTAATAAAATTGGAAGAAAATTAATTTGCTACTCCGCGAACCCAGTGAAGGTTAAATCGTGCAAAATAACTGCGCTTTTGTTGAATATTTTTTTACGCAGTCTATTTCTTTGTTTGTGACTGTAGTTGCGCTTGTGTTATTTATTTTTTTAGTTTTATGCGCAGGGAGGGTGGGAATATAACTGTATGAAAAAAATATTCAACACAAGCGCAGCTATTTTGCACGATTTAACCTTTTGGTTCGCGTAGTAGCAAATCAATTTACTGCCATTTTTATTTGTTGTTTTATTCTTTTGTGTTCAATCTGTATTTATGTCATATAGGTGAATATTGATTATAAATTTAAACGTGACTGTTTTTGGCGCCTTTTCTTTACTATTGTTTTCTGTTTTGAATTGATAGCTGTACGCGTTTTTAATGTAAATTAATAAACTATAAGTATATTTGCTCTGGTCTTGTTCACTCTTTGTAAACACCCACTCGAACCCATTAATACAGTCCGCTACATAGGTGATTAATGTATTTGTAATCTATCTGGATGTAACAAAAAGGCTTATGGCTAAAGGCGTATGACGTCAAATAGTAAATGCTTTTTTTAGTTTTTAATCCGCAGTGATAAAACCAAAAGCTTGGGAAGCGAAGCCATAAAAGTTTATTCCGAACACAGGGAGCTTAGGTTCGTCGGATGTGGTCAGATTTTTTTTTACTTATGTTGGTAAGGATTACATATTGCTCGGAATGGTATGTCAAAGAGAACTTCCTTTTATTGGTTTAAATAGTTTATTTCCAACCAAATAAAACTTTCCTTCGGATCACAATACACACCGTTTGGTCTACGGACACATTTGTAAAATGACAACTTTACCGGACAGAGGTTTTAAATATTGCACGGACGACATAAGTTGTTTTTTTTATTCTTAATTATAGTCCATGTCTGAATTTTTTTATTATACCAAATTATGTTAAAACTACTTCTAATCATTACGAAGATTTCATATTGTATCAAATTATATATGTGTGAGTTTTCGCGACAGCGGTTCTGATAGTAATCGAGGTTTTGAAGAAACTATTCCACCTCTAAGGGTGGCAAAACTAGGGGATGAATCCGATTCCTATACATAATTTCGTTTTAAAGTTTATGCACATAATTTCGTTAAGAAAGAAAATGTCCGTAATATTAACCTTAGAACTAAGTCCAAACTCATGGTACCACGATTTCGTTTAACCAAGGTAAACAACTCTTTTATACTGTATACATTTTTACAATAAGATTCCGGGGCATATATTAAGACTATCATTTCTTTAGTTTAAAACTTACAATAAAAGTATTTTAATTGAAAAGTCATATTACACAATAGTAGACTATGTGTTAGATAAAGATATATGGAAAGATAACGTGAGTCTAGATTCCACACAAATATGATTTAAAATAAATTCTATAGCTTCAGTTTTAATTTATTCTTATTCCCATTATTAATTAATAATAAATTTAACTTAATAGAAATTCATATTATTATAATAAAACAATGTAGCGTAAATTAGAATGTTTCTTTGTAAAATTAAAAGTAAAGTAATTAATTAATAACTTTTGTAACTATGGTGCAAAAATAGGGTGGTTTGCATTAATATTAGACATAACTGGTTGAATAACTGTACCACCTCAGTCAACCGTGACCATGGGACCGGTAAAGGACCCGATACGTTGGTTTATTTGAAAAAAACAAATATAAGTGATTTAAATCTGGAATAATAGTTTCATTTTCTGTGTGTAACAATCGCGAAAACCTAAGAACTCGATATTCTATAGCATTTATTTGAAAAGAGCAATCCCTAGAGTTTCTTGCTCGTTTTTCACAGGGAGGTCAGCGTAGTGAACGAGCAGTAGCTTAAAAAATGACGTTTACAAGCATTGACTTACAAATAAATGGACGACGGGTCTAATACAAAAACCACGAAAAAAATGTTCCAAGTCAACCTATTTAAACGTAGTGACATGTAAAGGAATATGAAAAAGCTAAAACGTTGAATTTAAATTGTAATGTCATCGCAGTACTGTCTAATTTTGCTTGCTTCGCTGTCAGTCGAACAAACGAAGACTAAAGCGTGAATGACGCTCCGTATACGATTTTAACGCCCTATAAGTTCGGACACTTTTTAGCGCGGATCCGACGTCCATATAATTGTAAGTCAATGTTCACAAGTGTAAAAATTTTACCTATGAAATAAATTATTATTTGATTTTGACTTTCACACACTTTCCGGTAAGCGATTTCAACAAAACTTTGTAAATGGGTAGGTTTTTTTAAAAAAAGTTATCATATGACACCAAGAGACAGACAAGACAACAAACAAGACATTTCACCAATATGGCCTAGGCCCCTGAGATGCATAGCAGTGGAACGTATAAATGTGTTGATGATGACATATTTACAAAAACCATAAGAACAGTTACATTTTTAACGTACTTCAAATATTAACTAAGAAAGGCATGTTAAGATTATTACGTAACTTATCTAATCACAGATTTTGTAACCAGGTTAAGTATGGACATTTACTTATGTGCACGTTTACTTAACTGGTTTAACTAGATCGATTACGTGTTCCAGAGTATAAATTGGATGATTTAACATTTAATGGAGTTATTAGTTTTTGAACTTGATGGCGTTTTTTTAATGATTTTTTTTACATTATATTAAGTAATTATAATTGTGCTGGACAACCACACCAATTGTCCCGTTATAAAGTTGTTATTAAGTCGGCCGATTAGTTTATTCATATTTAATAATAATAATAATAACACGCACACACTCAACATAGCCCAGCACTAGGGAAACTCTGTGTCGCAGGTATCATGGACACACACATACACAACCACAAATTACACCCAAACTTAGGAAATAAATAAATGTAGGCCATACAAATATTTCTCCCGGCCTGAGAATCGAACCTGGGACCTCTGCGTGGCAGTCCGATATGGTGACCGTTCGGCGACTGAGGCAGTTAATTGGATGGTGTTATGCATAACGTGTTGTAACGTGTGTTATGCATAAAAGTCAAAGATTATTTCGAAGTGTTTGATTGTTCTAAAATTTACTTATAAAATGAAAACTTTTACTGTTGTCATCTTAGGAATAATAAATTGTTGTAATTATTACTACAATTGCAAAACAACTTTCAATTTCTTCGTAAAAAAATTCGCTAATTTTAACATCTTTCTATTATTTTTCTATTGAAATGTATAAGTAACAAAATGTGTATGTGCGTAGGTTTGTGGTTGCGATATAGCCTCGCTCGTGTCAATGCACCCGCCAGCGCTTGCGCCGGGTGTCGGCGACGTCTCGGCCCCGATGGCCCCGGCGCGCGGCGCGGCGGCTACGCAAGCGCAACATTTACTTTGTCGAGTCCGGCGTTAGCACGTGATTGGCACAGATACCGATATAGTATATCTTATGTAAGCAATAATTATTGTGTTTCGTTCCAGGTAAGCGGACTATACAATGTTTGGTTCTTCTACTGTGGTAAGTTTGTAAATAACTATTTACGTAAATTTGATGAAAGTATTAGGACATACACAAGTATATAAATAGTACATAAGTATCAGATTTTGATTATTTGTTAATACTGAGAAGGAAGTAATATTGAATTTTCCAACTTGTCAAGGTTGTCAAACCAACTTTCTTTGTGTGTGTGTGTGTGTGTGTGTGTGTGTGTATTACGCGATTACTCCTACATTTGTGAACCGATTTTGATTATTATTTTTTTGTTAGAAAGAGGGTACCTCAGTAATAGTTTCATTCAAATTTGAAGGAAATATTCCACCTCTAAGGGTGGCAAATTTGTGGATGAACCCGGTTTATTGGAATTTCACCCACTTTAAACTAAGCGATTTAACTAAAACTTGGCAAGTAGATGTAATTTTTGTTTCGCAAACTTTGAATACCGGTTTATTTAAAAAAAAATATCGGATCGAAGGAATTTTTTCTGAGTGTTTTTTCTGAGTGTTCGATCTTTGTATTAATAATTATAACAAACTAGTGGAGTAATTTCACAAAAAATAATTGAATATCAATTCAATAAAAATTAAATTAATACAGTGAACAGTGAGATCTCTCGCCAGGACTGGTAGCTGTAAAGGTACTAACTGGGTGATAAATCTGTAATAGATTTCTCATAGATGGCGCTACGACTAAAAAGTCGTTGAAAGACCAAGTACAAAGACACGACGCAAGCACATAGAAAAAATTCGTGAGGTCCGTTGGTTCGTTCCGTGGCTTAGTTGGTATAGCGTTTGGCACGGTATGCAAGAAGACATCGGTTCGAATCCGACCGGATCGAAGAAATTTTTTCTGAGTGTTCGATCTTTCTATTAACAATTATAAAAAAAAATAGTTATATTATTTTATGACGTCGAATAACGTGACCCATAACAGTTGTAACCCATTCAGACCTTTCAATTGCAAAGACCTGAGAGCCAGAGTGCAGTGGCAGCATCGCCCCCGTCACTCTACGATATAAAACCGACAAGTCCCAAGTGACTGTAGATTCACCAGTATTCCTTCAAAACTAGAGCGTAATAATGCTCATATTACTGCTTGGTGGCGTAAATAGATATGGTAGTAACACATCCCTGGACGAACTCAAAGTGCTCCATAGCTACTAATTCAAAAGTATAGTGAACGTGACGCGAAAGTACAAGTTGAACCAGAATTGCTTGAAACATTTACGATAAATAAAGACATAGTGACTAGGATAGAAAAGATACAATAACGATAAAAATGTATACGTCATACGCAGAGGCCAACCTCAGCTGGGTCAAATGTATCAAGAATGGAACGAACGTGTGTGAAAAGAGAGCCATATGTATGTGGTAAGACAATAATTCTCGAGGCAAGCGGCATTTCGCGAACAGATAGCAAACGCCCGGACGGAATAACTCTCATCCCTTGGAGTGTGGGCCGGGCACTGTGGGACGCCGCATGTGTCGACACACTTGCCCCATCCCATCTCCAGCACACCAGCAAGGAGGCTGGCTCCGCAGCTGAGCTGGCGGAAAGATTAAAAAGTAATAAGTACCAGGATATCGGCTCCGACTACCTATTTACAGCCTTTGGAGTCGAAACCCTCGGCCCGTGGGGTCCATCCATTAATTTGTACAAATTTTTCGAAAAAATTAATTTACTGTCTGGGAAACCCAATGGTTAGCTACCTTGCCCAATGCATTAGCATAGCGATACAAAGGGAGAACGCTGCCAGCATCTTGGGCACCTTGCCGCCTAATTTCATTCATATAATTTAAAAATCCTAGTTTTACTTTCTAGTAGTTAAGCTTTTATTCTACTTTTTACCTTACCTGTATATTATCTTAATTAAATAAATATTACTTTTTCGTGAAATTAAAAGAATATGACAATAATTATATTAATTACACATATACAATTAAAAACCAGCATTATATAATATTTACCGTATATTATATACTAATTCATAAACATACTTAAGTAATTCGAATTTATGAAACTATATAAGCTAAAGAATATTTATTGAGTTTTTTTGTGCAATAACTCCAATAGTTTTGTTATGAATACGAAGATCGAACACATAGAAAAATTTCGTCGACCCGGCGGTGCTTGAACCCACGTCCACACTGCACCGTGGCATTGCTCTAACCATCTGAGCGACGCGTTGTCGAAATTCTCCTATTTGTTGTTATAGATCTTCCTAATCACTCATTGACTTACAATTATATGGACGTCGGGTCCGCGCTAAAAAGTGTCCGAACTTATAGGGCGTTAAAATCGTATACAGAGCGTCATTCACGCTTTAGTCTTCGTTTGTTCGACTGACAGCGAAGCAAGCAAAATTAGACAATATTGCGATGACACTACAATTTAAAAGCTTTTTCATATTTTCTACATGTCACTACGTTTAAATAGGTTGACTTGGGACATTGTTGACGTGGTTTTTGTATTAGACCCGTCGTCCATTTATTTGTAAGTCATTGTAATCACTTTTCGGTTTTCGTCGCCGCTAAAAGAAAATCTATATATTCGATCTTTGTATTCATAATTATAACTAAACAATATCTTACAAACAAGTCACTGTCGAGGCAACAACTCGCCCTTATTTTCTCTTGAGGCGTTTCAAAACATCAGTGTGGACACAGTTAAAGCGACAAGCGTAAATTGATTTTTAAATATTTTTTATGACACCAAGTGACGGGAGGAACTAGTCGTGCGCCTGGTAGTAAGCTACACGCATATCCATAACAGGTGCAGTGCTAATCAGAGCTTTAAATTGAGACATAAATTGACAAGTCCCATACGCCTGTAATTTCACCAGAACCCTCTTATATTTCACCAGAACCCTTTAAAAACCGGAACAGTGTAATGGTCATATTACTGCTTTGCGGCAGATATAGTTAAAGTTGCAGTATTTTCGTGGACATGTCAAAATCAAATAATTTCATTAGTAAATTTTTTACACTTGAAAACGTCATTTGTTAAGCAACTGCTCGTTCACTACGCTGATCTCCCTGAGAAGAACGAGCAAGAAACTCTAGGAATTGCTCTTTTCAAATAAACTTAAATGCTATGGAATACGCTTTGAATCTTAATTGTGTGGAATCTATATTCACGTTGTCTTTCTACACATATTTATTTAACAAATACTCATAGATTTCTCATAGATGGCGCTACGGCTAAAAGTTGTTGAAAAACCAAATACAAAAGATACGACAACAAGCGCGTAGAAAAATTCGTGAGGTCCGCTGGTTCGTTCTGTGGCTTAGTTGGCATAGCGTCGGGCACGGTTTGCTAGAAGACGTCGGTTCGAATGTGACCGGATCGAAGGATTTTTTTCTAAGTGTTCGATCTTTCTATTAATAATTATAACGAACTAGTGGAAGAATTTCACAGAAAAAAAATAGAATATCAATTTAAATATAACACACATACACACATTCAATTTTGTAACGAACTCTTCATCAAGAAGCTGTTTGATGCAATTGATATCAATACACACACATACAAGGACTAATTGGAGTATAAATTAGTTGATATTATTTTGGTTAAAAAGTAATTTTATTTTAATTGTTTTGTATATTTATGTCAAGGAAAAGCTTTGTATTGAGAATTTATAACTATCGGTTTTCTTAAAGTAGGTTACGTTGCTGATTGCTCAATTAAACTTGTTCTAAATAGTTCTATAAATTTCTATGATTGGTCAAATAAATCCTCCGTACTAATAAACTCTATAAAGTGGTAAAGCGAGGATATTTGCAGAAGATAAACTGATGTAGAATTTGTCTAGCAAATACTGCAATACATGAAATTTTCTTTTCTTAATGCCTTCTACTAAAGTCATGGTAGGCTAATGGTAATTTAAAAACAAAAGTTTTTAACCAGTCCTGCCTGTTATGATTTACGGAGACGTGGACACTCACGATACGGCTAGTCCACCAATTTAAAGTCGGTCAGCGAGCCATCGAACGGGCTATGCTCGGAGTTTCTCTGAAGGATAAATTTCGTAATGAGGTTATCCGACAGAGAATCAAGGTCACCGACATAGTTCGTGCAATAAGCAAGTTGAAGTGGCTGGCTGTTGAGTGACGACCTGCGAGAGGTTGCTGGCGGGAAATGAATGCGACAAGAAGAGGACCGGGCGAAATGGCACACATTGGGGCAGGCCCATGTCCGAGTGGACTGCGATAGGCTGATGATGATGAGGCTAATGGTTTGACCTACCGCCTCTCAAGCAGAAGTCCTGGGTTTGAATCCGGACTCGCACCTCGGAGTTTTCTCGAAATTTAATTTAATATTTACCATGAGCTTTTAGGGAAAAGATCGTGATGAAACCTGCATGTCAAAGAATGTTTACAACCCTCGGAAAACGGGTGAAGTACCTACTTGACTAAGAGAAGACCCGTGCCTAACAGTGGGATGTATAAATGGGTTAATCATGGCGATGATGAGTACTAATCCAGTTCTTAATTTTAATGTATTAAAATCGTAGATTTGTTTTCTAACAAACTGAAGATTCGGGATTTTTATTGTCCCATGGTCACGGGTTACTAAGATGGTATCAATAATTAAATAGTTTTGTCTAATATTAATCAAACCAATAAAGTTTTAAGATAAATTTCTTAGGCAAAACCATTTTATAGGTATATGATAGGTATGGATTCAGCAATAACAACGCTATGATGAATGTCACGTCCCGGGCAGTTTCAACTTGCGTCTGTACATTGAAAGAACACATCAAATTTGACACTTCCCACCATTCTTATCGTAAGCGTCATACACTCTAATTTACATATTAAGTGTTAAACACGTCTTCCTCATGGTCCTTTACGAAAATGCGATAATAACAAAACAACAAATCTCTGATAGAGTTTATCAAATTTTTAAGAAGAAAAAAAAATTTCACCGCGTCCTTAAATGCAGCGTAGTTGAACGAAAAAGACATTGGGTTTATACTCCGTTTTCCGCTAACACTAAGCCCTCACATTTACGAAACACGCAACGGTTGAGCGGCTGTGTCGCAAATAGCAATTTACCTGCTGGCTATTCGATTCCCGGGCCATACGTGAGGAAAGCCTTTGCACAATATGTCTGGGCCTAGGTGTTTTGTAAGACCTAGGTCGTATAAAGGGATTTACGACCAATGAAGTGCTCGTGGAGTTTTACGCGAATATTAGAGCGGCTATACACGGTGACTCTTAGCAACGATACAAACGCGCGATTGCATCGCTAGACTTGTGATTTATAAGCGATTGAATCGATGCAATTGCGCGTTTGTCTCGATGCAGTCGCGCATTTGCATCGCTGCTAAAATTCGCCTGTATAATCACTCTTAGTCGTAATTCGCAGACGTAAAGTCTAAAATGGATGAGATTACTATAATAGCAATGAGATAGCCTGTATGTACCATGTACATTTTCTTTTATTTGTTTTTGTATTCCTATTTGTAATACAGAAATGCAAAAAAGGTTTTGGATAAAAGTAACCCTAATATTGTATACAATATAATTATGACCAGGAAAGGGTGCCCCATGGTGCGGCCCAGATTAACTTTATTTCTCCCTTCGTCTGTATTAGCCATATCTATGAATAGTGTACACTATTTCCTTTATTTAATTATATGTAAATATATTATTAAGCAGTAAATTTAAGTAGATGTATGACCGTCAGTAAAAAAGTGAGCTAAATCCAAAAATAAGGAGACTGGGACAGTCGAAACGCTGCTGAGTTTGAATTTGTAAGTTTTTACAACATTGAATTCAAAGTGTTCATTACTTCCATGTATTACATGGTTATCTAAAATTTCAATAGTATCAACATGACCCTGTTAGGAGTGGAGGCCTAGTGATCCTTAACACAGGTTTTACTTAGCTTGGACATCTCCCATGTGTTTGTTATTGTGATGTCAAGTAAAGGGACGAACAAGTCGTGCGCCTGGTGGCAAACAGCGCGCTTGTCCATGGCAGTTGCAGTGCAGTGTCGCAAAGATCTGAGAGGTACAGCAACTGCACCCGTCGCCCTGAGACAAGCTGACAAGTCCTACGTGCCAGTAATATCACCAGCACCCTTTAAAATCATTACTGCTTGGCGGCAGAAATAGGTGGCGGTATTTCCCTGAAAGAACTCTTTCACAGAGTGCTCTATTGCTAATAAAACTTACTCGTAAGACAGATTCTCCTGGGTAGAATGAACGAGAGAATCAATGAGTTGCTCTTTTTGTGAAACAAAACAATGTGAAAGAGATAAAGGGGTCACTACCATTTATATAATATTGAGTGAGGAGATGAGGATGAAGGATAAGCAAGATGGCACTGGGCACATAGCTCGTTGAACTGGCGGTCGTTGGGGCAGAAAGGTTCTTGAATGGAGAT
The DNA here is from genome assembly GCF_003589595.1 of Hyposmocoma kahamanoa. NCBI lineage: Eukaryota > Metazoa > Arthropoda > Insecta > Lepidoptera > Cosmopterigidae > Hyposmocoma > Hyposmocoma kahamanoa. Next base: position 2,871,121 of record NW_020654080.1, on the reverse strand, counting down.
CACGAACCGGAAGGCGTTCAGTGGGGCGCCCCCCTCTGCTAGATGGACGGAATGAATATTAAGTGACGGAACGAACAAGTCGTACGCCTGATGGCAAGCTACACGTCTATCCATAACAGTTGCAGTGCCACTAAGAGCTTTAAATCGCAAAGATTTTGGGGCACTACCACGGCGCCCGTCACCCTGAGACATAAGTTGACAAGCCCCATGTGCCTGTAATTTCACCAGCACCCTTACTTACCCTTCAGAACCGGAACGCAGTAATGCTGACATTAATGCTTGGCGGCAGAAATAGGTAATGTGGCAGTACTAGTAGGTAAGTAAAAAATGAACAATCGCTACTCCGAAAGGTATTATCTGCTATAATATTGGAAATAAGTACAATCGCCGACCTTCGTTCAGATTAAGCTACGAAAGGCGGTTCGCCTTGTGTATCTTTATATAGCTATTGTACGGTTTAACCGCGCAAAGTAAACTCTAGATTAGTTGTGTCATAGATTGTAATAAACTAAAAAGGTTTTGATATTTGTTTATGTTTTAAAAGGATCAATTTAGTTAATCTTTAAACGCGCCAGGCTAAAGGTGGGCAAGGATATCCATTCACCATTCTTGGACTATATTTAGTCTTATAGTTTGTATTTTTTTAAGGCGGAGTACCATAACATTTGTAGGGTTGTCAGTTTTCATAAAATTTTAAATAGTCATGTAGTTGTTATCGATAGCTTTATCGATAGATTGGGAAAGTAGGTAAAATTTTGCTATAAATGTCTGATTTGTGAATGTTACTACGTTCTAATGATTACTAATTGCGTTGTTGTATTCATTATTCTTATTTTGATAGTAGGCCTTTTGGTATAGAAATGGATTTTTATTGTAAAACATTTTCTATATAATTATTTCTATTTTTAATAGACATAGTTCTAAGTAATAATAATAATAATAACGTACACACCGAACATGGCCCCACACTAGGGAAATCCTGTGTCGCGGGTGCCATGGATACACACATAGACAACCTACGAATTACGCCCAAACTCACGGGAGTAATAAATGCAGGCCATACAAATGTTTCTCCCGACCCGGGAATCGAACGTGGAACCTCTGTGTGACAGTCCGCCATGGTTCGGCCACGGAGGCAGTTAATTGTAGCGAATAATAAAGTGTAGTGAATTAAAAAATTGATAATTCAAATGGACTTGTGCCCAGCAGTTGGACGAATAATGGGCCGATGACGATGCAAATGAAACAAGTTCGGTTATTTGTCTATAAGCGTGACCAATATGTAGTTGATAGTCGTTAGATTATTTATTGACTGCAATCACTAGCTGCCCGCTAGCGGGCACCACTTTCGCGCAATGAACTGTCATTTTATTCCATCTTGAAAAAAAGACAGACCATATTACATTGATTCAATATCCGCCATTTTATAGAAAAGGCGAAATCGCCATTTTTTCAGGAGTTTTAGTTTTCCACGGCTGTCTTAAAATTTTTACGTCCCGTTTTAAATTTAATTTAAAAACTTAAACTTAAATTGGCCTTGGTCAGCCCTTACCAGCTTCCCCGCTCACGCAACCCGCACCGCCGCTTCTTATTATTTATTTACATTTATGTAAAGCATATTTAATACATTATTTCCTTAATTAAGTCTTGCAACAGTCAATAAAGATTCATTATTATTTTATTGCATATACTAATAATAGTTGGTAAAGCTGAAGACCAGACCTTGTCTACCTTGAAAGTCAGGTGAAATATCAAATTCTATATAATAACGAAAACCATTAATGAAATTCAGACATTGATACATAGGGAATAGGTTTCATAATCTCAAATATCAGTTCCAGTCAGAAAAGTCGGTGTAAATTATTTAGAAAGGCTTTCGCGATTACGATGCTTTAAAACTGGAACCAATTTTTAATCGACTTCAAAATATTAGGAGATTCTCAGGGTCGTATTCTAGAACTCTACTCAATGCTCAAGTCAGGATTGCACTGGAAACACAAGCACTGGAAATACGACCCTAAAGGCAGGGACTTGAGTATGATTTCGAGTGCTTTAAACCATACTCAAATCCTGACTTGAGCGTTGAGTAGAGTTCTAGAATACGACCCTCAATTCGACAGTACTACGGACTTTTTTGTTTATATATGAACCGATTATCATGATTCTTTTTTTTGGAACAAGGGTACCTCAGCATTACTCCCATTTGAACTTGAAGGAAATGTTCCACCTTTAAGAATGGTAAACTAGGGTATGAATCAGGTTTCGCGCACTTTCCGGTAACCGATTTCATGAAATGAAACTTAGCAAATAAATGTAATTCCACGAAATTTTGAGGTCGTTTTTTATTTGAATACAAAAGGTATAACTATTAACAATGTAAATAGAAACTGTTGAGTAAACCCGCGTATACGCACCTAAGATTATTCGGTCTTAAGATTGCATATATTTGTTTATTCAAACTCTTTGTAGATTTTAGTAGACGTAGAGCTCCTTGTGAAAGAATGCGCTCCGGGAAGTACTACCATCTTATCTACTTCTTACATTTACTTATTTTCTTACACCTTATATAAAGGTGACAAGTCCTTGTAGCATATGGGACTTGTCAACATTACGTCTCTGGGTGCCGAGCGCAATGGTAGTGCCCATCAGATCTCTACATTTGTCATGGATAGGCATGTCGCTTATCACCAGGCGTACGACTCAAGAAATTGTAACGCTTACTCAAAATAACATTATCAGCACAACCCTTTAATTCTCAGCATGTATATTTTTTTCAAATCAGTAAAAAATCACGCCTAACATTCATGATTTGTATTTACAAATTCAATATTCACAACTTACTAATTACATCTATAAACCCACTCGTTTCAGTGTTGAAAATTTCAATCCGTAAATTGAAAGAAGTAAGGCTCAATTTAAACAGATTTTTGGCGGTATACACGAGAGGCCATATGGCCATTTAGTGTCTCTAACAAATACACGACATGGCTTTGTATATAATGATTATATGTATACAAATACAAACAGATATATACTCGTCTTATCCAGTTTTCCACACAAATCATGCTAGCGTTGCATGATAAAAGCTTGTCTACAACACGACATCTTTACATGGCCATTATTTACCTAATATGACATTTAACGTACCTATTTAACTGTTCAATAAACCGTAATGTGTTAACCATGTTCGGTTTAATAATAACAATAACGTGCCTGGTAACCTAATCCATTACCTGATCTCACATTAGAGAATTTCTTGTGCTGTGAGTATCAGAGCAACGGGATTAATTCCAGGTTTTCATGACCTCTGTCGTCAAGTGGCTTGCACACCGGTTTTCATGGTGTCGCCATCTTTGAGGTTTCAGGTTCGATTCCACGCCGGGTCAGTGTCGAAAACTAACTTTTCTATATTTTGTCTCGGGTTTGGGTGTTTGTGATACCGTCGTTATTTCAGATTTCCAGATCAGACAGAGAGGGATCAGAGCGATGTATGTAATGTTGTGTAAGGTTTATTTTATTTTTTATTGCAATTTATTTTATTAGAGCACATTTGCATGAACTTCATCCAGTTCTCAAAAAGCTAGTGTCCTAGGTGAGCAGCCTGTGTTGTGCGTGCGCACAATACCCGCCCTATTTTCCAGATAGGTACCGTAGCGGTTGCCACCGCTTAGGTAAGATGGTAGTACTTCTCTGGACGAACTCTTATACAGGAAGATCTATTCACGCTCGACCAAATTTGATGAATTTTGGTATGGAAGTAGATGGGACCTAGGAGAAGGACGTAGGCATAACACATATTTGATATCTTTGCTTTATTATTAATATAATATATTGCGTAACCCTCTGGCTGTAACAATTTTTTTTAATTTCTGTTTCTGTTTCTCTGTTTGCAAAGTTAGAACTTATACACAGGGCGTATATATTTTTTTAAATTTAAATGTAAGTGTGCATTTGACTTCCATCTCACCTGATGGAAAGTAACGATGAGATCGACGATGGAGCATTCACACCTAAATAATGCCTATTCACTCTCGCCATGAAAAGGTCCAAGATATAACGTTCAGGAAACAAGTCTGCAGGCAGGGAATTCCAGTCCATAGTCGTTCGCCATATAAATGTGGAAGCATAACGTTTCGTACGAATCTTTGGAATATCCACAACATAGGGGTGGATATCCAAGCCAAGTCGGGGGACTTGGCTTGGATGATGGAAAGGGGAAGGCGGAATTAAATCGTGTAATTCCATCTCACACCCTCCGTGATATATCCCGTAAAATACCGATAAGCAGGCAACTCTACGGCAGTGTTCAAGGCTCTGCAGCTTCGCCTCTATTATTTCCGAGTCACCTGTAAGCCTCTTGACACGCTTGTCAATTGAATCCAAGGTGGCCAGTTGGTATGTAGCAGAGCCATCCCAAAGGTGGCAGCAGTATACCATACATGAGCAGACTTGTGCTTGATACAGCTGAAACAACTATCCCGGTGGGAAGTAACGCCTCACCCTGGAAAGGATATTTTATACGCGGCGACGACACGCGTGTATACGCGCCGTAAACGGACGTCATCTGCACGTGTACGAGATAAGAGATAGTTTTAATTTTAGTTTTGTTCGATAGTTTTTGAAATTAAGCAACTATATGAAATTATAAGTGTAAACTCCAGTGGAGTATATAGGCTTCTTACTTACAACGCGATGTTAGCGCGCGTTTAAATCGATTTACTTCAGCGCTTCTGCGGTGCGTATACAAAATCCTAATTACAAATTTCGTAACTGCGATCAAAATGCCGCAGTTTCGTTGAAAAATCTCATTTAGAATTGAAAACTTCAGCTATAATTCTCAGCTTTGCCTCTTGGTTACGAATTAGAAAACTTTGATAATAAACAATCTTAAATGGATTTTGATTCATTAATTTATAATAGAACAATTGTGGATGGCAACGTGGGAAGAAGTAGACCTCGGCTTGTCTATCTCGACAAGATTAGGGAAGTTAATAAAGGGCAGGTTGAAAGAATTAAGAGTAAACGGACATGTGTCAAAGAATAGATGCGATCGGATGAAAAAGAGGTTCCTAAGGAGCGTAGCGAGTAGCGCGAGCGAAGATATTCGTATATTATGAAAATTAATGTTCTTGGAAAATGAAACTTCTTTTCCGGACCTTAGTAAATTTGATCAATTTCTGTTGTCCCGATTATTTTCGTCTATCAGCATTAACAAAAATTATTCAATTTTATTAATTTTATATGAAAAACATTTCATGAAATTTGACCGGCTTCTGTTGTTCAGTTTTTTTTCGGCTGATAAAATAAAATGATCCTTACGTAAACCTGAGTCGAGCACTGAACACGCACAATTCATGCAAAAAATAAAACACTGCATAATTATGTATTTATATAAATCGATAAAAAGGCGACGCAACACAAAAAGACTTGCAGCAATAGAAGAGCACCGTATGAAATAGTTGGTCCAGGGAAGTACTGCCATCTTACTTATTTCTGCCGCCAAGCGGTGATGTGAGGATTGCTGTGTTCCAGTTTTGAAGGTTAAGGGTGCTGATGGAATTACGGGCACATGAGACGTTTCAACTTATGTCTCAAAGTGCCCGTCAGATCTGCGATTTAAAGCTCTTATTGGCACTGCAACTGTTATGGACAGACGTGTCCCTTACCATCAGGCGCACGACTTGTTCGTAAAAAAAAACAAACTGAGCCTCGATCTGCAGCTCAGTTGGTAGAGCATACTTAAAACTTCCTCGTAATTTGGCATACAGACACTGTCCTGCCTAATTGAGGCAGGACAGTTTCTGTATGCCAATGTAATCTTTTAGCCGTGACCACAAGACTTATAAAGAGCCCAAGATCCGAAAAATCTAATAACAATTGCGAAAATCTTAACAACTTGATATTAATGCGTTTCACTATCTTTAAAATAATCGTTCCGTATTGTTACACAAAGAAAAACAATTTAACATCATAATGTTAATAAAACATACTTAACAAATGTCCTATTGTTTCTGTTAAATGGAATTGAAAACAAATTTCGCACTCACCGATTTGCCAAATATAAACATTTTCGATTCACGACGCAGACTTTGATAATCTCTAACACCATAACAACATTCTTCTTCGTCTGAATCTGGCACATTATAAAACAGACGCCTTCGCATTTTGAAAAAAGAAAACTTTTCGGTGGGATTATTTTTAAATTTGAAACATTTTAAAATAAGAACGTTGATCTATTAGCCACCACAGTTCGAAACTAACTGGCCATGTTTTTGTAAACTTTTTCTTTCTTTTTTTTTCTTTTTCGTGTCGCGCCTAAGCGGCCAGCATACTCGCACTATACTGACAATCTAAATCGTTCGATAGAAAAAGTTTCACAATGGCAACTATGAAAATAAAGTTTAAAACAGTTCTATTGTCCATTGACAATGGACTGTTTCCTAATAATGCAAAATTTTTAAATGTAAGCTGTTTTTAAATTCACACGAATTTCGGAAATGGTCGTAAAAACATTATTACGCTTCCGCTATATATGAATGAATTGTTTACTATCTGTACGCTCGAGGAAGTTTTAAATTGTATTTGAATGAGTATTCCCGCGTCGAGGAAGTATTATTGAAGAAGTTTCCTGCAATACAAATAACATGTGATATTAACAGCTTCTTTGTCCTTTTGTTTATGTTAGTCTCTACAATGTACTCTCGGTTTTAATATCCCAGAATTGAAGAATAAAGTAGTACGGTAAAAAAAGTAATTAAATCGATCATTAAAATTCGTAAGGTCCGTTCGTTCCGTGGTTTAGTTGGCATAGCGTCTAGCAGGGTTTGCTGGAAAACGTTGGTTCGAATTCAGCCGGCCCAAAGGATTTTTTCTTATTGTTCGATCTTTGTATTAATAATTATTACAAACTGGTGGAATAGCTAGAGTAGTAGTAATTAAATATATGAGATTCATTAAACTTAAAAATTACAATGATTAAGGGACGTCTCTAGTCAGCTGCTGGTAGCTGTAAAAAGGTGAAGAAAAGCTTTCATAGATTTTGGCGTTACGGCAAAAACGTTAAAAATCAAAAACAAACATCTGCAATCACGTAGAAAAAATTGTAAACTCTGCTAGTTTGTTCCGTAGCTCAGTTGGGGGAGCGTAAGACACGACTAGGTCAAAGCTATAGCTTCACAGGGAAGAAAAATCCGTCAATCGTGATTTCATTATTACGTCTAAAAACTACAATACAGCAAAAAACCTTTCTACCAGAATTCTAATCGATTTTAACTTCGTCACGAATAAGTTACGTAAACCTTACAACCCGTATAACAAGATCTTAATTGCTTCTATTTATCGTTAACCCAGTGTTCTTGTCACTGGTGAGCACGGGTTTTCTTCAAGGTTCTAAGGTGTCGTGTGAAGTTCTCAATTTCGATAGGTTCCATCATGATGACTTTCAAATGAACGTAACTATATATGAAAGTTATAGGCTACGTGCTGTCACATGAAATTGACCTGCCAATGTCTCGATTGAAAACCAGCCGTTCATCCACTAAGCTACCATCGTTACAGAAGTCTTTATACTATACGGTGTAAAAACACGAGTCCTATAAATTTACATGATACAAAAAAAAACACAAACTTATCTCGAAATTTTACAAGAAAACCGCTGTATTCAATAGGTAGGTACATATATCAATGATTTTTTAATATCAACTGAACTAAATAGAAAACGCATAGTATACGAAATGCAGTTTTCAAAGTTTCGTTTGTATATAAAAATAAATTCTGAAATAAAGCCAGGTCTCCCTACCGCTCGACCTAAACATTTATTAGTAAGGGAAAATTTTGAATTTGAGCTAAGGTAGTATCCACTCATAATTGCATTTTAAATCGTGACCCGACGTTAACTAATTAACGACGCTAATAAAAAAAATGTATTTTGCCTAGATAACCATTTTTTTTGTGGTATCAAGAGACAGGATGAACAAGTCTGTTCGTCCATGTTTGGGTTCGTGTTGTACATGTCCATGGCAGTTGCTAATATATTGCATTAAATCGCAGATATCTGAGGGACACTGCCACTGCTCCTGTCACCTTGAGACATAAGTTGACAAGTCTCATGTGCATGTAATTTCACCAGCACCCTTATCCTTCGAAACCGGATAATGCAAAAATTCACGTGTTATATTGTCTGGGTGTTCGTGGAGAAGTGTCCCAGAGTCAATTCCGTTGCTCTGGTACTCATATAAAGTTTAATATTAATCAAATGAAAAAATCGAGTACGCACGTTTAATTATGTAAAGCATAACGGAAGGTTCTACAAACAAAAACGATTAACAGCACTTTCGATGTATTTATAATTTTAATAATATTAAAACTTGTGTTTAACTTACCATTTTAATTCAAATGTAATCACCAAACAAAACAAATCATTTCAATTTCACAGTCACTCAAGTCAATTTTAGCGGTTTCAATGTTCGCAGATAACAGATAACACGTAACAGATAAAATGTCACAATGTTAGTATGAAACGCCAATAAAAAAAACATTTAAGTAAATACTATCAAACGTTTAACCGACTCTAGCAGAGTTTTAATACTGAACAATATAATCCATTCCAGTAGAAATGTTGTGTAACACGTGACGTCTTAACTCATATATTGTTCCGGGGTCTAGATCATTGCTTCTGCGCACCACGTTATGAGAGTAATTTCCAATTTATTGTTGTAACGTTGTGGTTACGTATGTTGGAACGTAAAGTGTCTATATTTATGTATGTAGAGTACTTCTGTAAAGTGAAGAACCGGTTATTGGCACGCATTTATTGTTGGATATTAACAATTTTTTTATCCATTACTTTTTCAATGAGGCTGATGCGTTCAATAATGATCAAAGCCCCTAAATAAATAAAGAGTTACAAAAATAAGATGATTGACAGGAAGCCAGTCCAAACAGAAACTCCTCAAGTTAGTCAATTTTGTCTTTTCTCCGCTATTCTCTCATTTATGTCCAGTGTTTATATTTATTTTCTAAAATTTTTTCTTGTTCGTTCAAAATATAAGTATATAATATTTTTATTTATTTATTTTTATGTATTATTAATATCTATATGTATATATCAGTATTCTATTTACATATATGTTTTGTTATGTAGTGTGTTTATGAAGACACTCTTTGTCGCCCACCTTTTGCATATCCCAAATTTCTATCTTAGGGTTGCCGGGAAGAAATGACTTATATAGTAATCCTCGGTACTCGGTCTCAAACTATGGGTACCAGAGCTACAGAATGCACTTTGAGGCACTTGGCACACACACCCAACCGGAAATCGAACTTGGGACCTTTTTATCCGACGTTTACGGTGCAAAGGGTGACGACCACAGAGGTCGTCACATAAGGCCGCCAGTTGCACATCACCTTACCGGTGAAATTACAGGCACATGGGAGTTGTCAACTTATATCTCAGGGTGACGGGCGCATTGGGAGTGCCCTCAGATCTTTGTGATTTAAAGCTCTGAATGGCACTGCAACTGTTATGGACAGGCGTGTAGCTTACCATTAGGCGCACGACTTATTCGTCCCGCCACATGTTATAAAAAAAATTAATTATTATTTTTTGAACATTAACGTTAGACAACTAAAGTAAGCAATTATAGCATTCAAGTTACCTATAAAAAATTACAATTTTGGTTTCAGTCATTGACTTACAAATAAATGGACGACGGGTCTAATACAAAAACCACGAAAAAAATGTCCCAAGTCAACCTATTTAAACGTAGTGACATGTAAAGGAATATGAAAAAGCTAAAACGTTGAATTTAAATTGTAATGTCATCGCAGTACTGTCTAATTTTGCTTGCTTTGCTGTCAGTCGAACAAACGAAGACTAAAGCGTGAATGACGCTCTGTATACGATTTTAACGCCCTACAAGTTCGGACACTTTCTAGCGCGGACCCGACGTCCATATAATTGTAAGTCAATGGTTTCAGTCTAAAATGTTACCTGCATACTGAAACGATATACCTACTGGGTTTTCCGTGTATGGTTGGTAACTTTGTACCTTGAATTGCAGCAAACATAACCTACATACACAAATTATTAATAAAGTTATGATATAAATACGTCTTCCATTCGTGTTTCTAGACCGTATCAAATTACTATGACCTAGTTGTTGCTAAGAGGTATTAGATAAACTACGTTTCAACACTTCTAGATCTTTATGTTTACATTTTAGTTTATTATTATCAGTAATGATTAATTTTACGATTGTTTTTGTTGATATTTTTGCGAGTACGTTGTCGGTATAGAACAAACTTTCCATTAAAATTGCCTATCTAAATAATAACGCTCTTGATAGAAACAGAAAAAGATTTTTTTATATATATTTTATCTTTGTAAACATAAACATTAATAATAAATAATATTAAATTTATTAATGGTTTTGCATTGAGTAGATCGACTGTCAATCCAAATAACTGAATTTACCATTCGTTCGATCCGGCTGAATTGGAACCAGCGCCTTCAGCATACCATGCCTGATTCTCTCACAACTGAGCTACGGAATATATCAGCAGATCTTAATAATTTTTCTATGTGATTATTGCAAACCGTTGTTTTTGGTATTTAACGACTTTTTTGCTATAGCGCCAATTGAGTAAAATTTATGAAACGTATCGACGTTTGAAAGGCAAAATGGGATAAGCGACACTTTTTGGTCATATTTATATACCGTTAGAATTAGAAACATTAGCTGATTCCAACGGTATATATAACTCAATATGACCAAGAGTGTCGCTTATCCCATTTTGCTTTTGAAGCGTCGATATAACAATGGTTTTTTTGCATTAATTACTGTAAGTATGAACAAACTATTTTTTTTAAATAAAATAGACGAATGCCTCATCTCAAAATCTTACTTGATGTTGAACGGTGATACAGTTAATGATGTTGCTCTTTTGATTTGTAAATCTTTGTCACTTTAGCCTTGGTCCTAAATTGCTATTAATTTCCCAATCCCTTGCCGTAGGCATCACAAAGAAGGAAGCAAAGGTCATCGTCTGAATGGCTCATAAGTAAGTGACATAATGTGTTCCGAATTTTCTAGCAGACTTGTGACTGCTCGGTCTTTAACCGATCGATCCGATCTAGTTCGGTTTTCTAGTTCTTTTAGTTCGTCTTGACCTTGCTAGGCTTTTTTATGATATCATGTGACGGGATGAACAATGGCATGAATAGTGTCCTAACGCGAATCATGCGTGCTTTTAATCAAAGATTTTATTGACTGTATCCTTTTGTAGGATCTAAGCACACTTTTAAAAGGAAATTGGAAACTGTCCTATCTGAAAATATTAGAAATTAACTGAAATTTAAATTTTAATACAGTGCGGTGTAGCACTTACAGAACTGGTTTATTTTTCTTGTTTCGTGTCTATTTGTATCTTAACACTTCCTTTTTAATGCACGATTTTTTGAAGGTCAGAATTGAATACTTCTCATCGCTTTACCTTTTTTTGCTATGCTTATTATTGTAGGTACTAAGCATTACCTAAAAATATTCAATGTAAATCGTTATTAATAGCCGTTGTTGTTCCGAATAAAATAAAATAAAAATAATAAATTCCGGTGGTAAGCGACACGTCTGTAAAAAGCAGTAACAGTATTAATAATTTCAAACGTAAAATTATCGAACGCCTAGTCATAAAATCTCACCTGATGTTAAAGGACGATATTGTTTTGTACATGCTTATCGCTCTAGCCTTGAATAGCCCTAAATTGCTAATAATCTTCCATTACGAAATTAAGGTAAATAAATTTGATTGATTAATAAAAATATGAATCGAACACGAAGAAAAAATCACGCAACCACGGTGTTAACAAAAAAAGCAAAAAATGAAATCAACAATCTTTGTAATTAAGTTTCATTGATTTGGAGACTTGAATTTAATTGTATAGTTCCTGCAAACATTCTCCAAACTGTCTCTGTGGCCGAACGGTTACCACGCCGGACTGCCACGCGGAGGTCCCAGGTTCGATTCCCGGGTCGGGAGAAATATTTGTATGGCCTACATTTATTTTCTCTCGTGAGTTTGTGTAATTTGTGGTTGTCTATGTGTATGTCCATGGCACTCGCGACACAGGGTTTCCCTAGTGCGGGGCTATGTTGAATGTGTGCGTTATTATAAAAAAAAACTCTATCCGATAGAAAACCGAGAAGCAAGTCACTGCGGTGATCGAGACTAAAAAGCTTCCATTCCACAAGAGAGTCATCACACGTTTGGTAATAAAAGTAACGTCCTAATGTGAAATCATAAAAAACGCGCATTTGGATTCAACTCTGACTCCAGAAAAGAATGGAATCATAAATAATTATCGAGTTCTTAGGTTTTCGCGATTTTTACACTTTATATTTGTCTTTCAAACAAATCAACATGCCATGTTAGTTAGTCAGGACAGTATAATATCATTGGTCGGGACTATGGCACCTGCAAATGTCTCAAAACGTTGCTTTGTTCAAAAAAAAAAAACAAATGTACGCGACTCAGACCTAAAAAATACTTTAAATTTGTATCATAAATAATTTGTACCAAAAATGCACTAAACAGACTTTTTACTTGCCTATTATAAAATGTTTTGACTTTCGTCTTATTCATTAAATTTTAATTGTTATTACTAATAATATAAAAAGAAAATGTTGCACCTATACTTATTTTGTTACTGTCAACTTCTGTACAACCTGTATTTTCAGAATCAAATAAAAAATATGACTGTAGATAATAAAAATATTGCTATCTTTTTCACAAAGAAAACAGCTATCTCCAAAGCGGCCAGCATAGTACACAGTGTAGAAAAATGTTGTGTTCAGTAGGTTAACTTTACACATAAATATTTTATATACAAACTCTCGATAAAGATGAAACCTGTAATCTTACACGGCTCTGTCTTTATCCATGTAAAGTGCATTTTGATACGCGCTATTTAGGTTATCTCGAGTGGTTCACCTTTTTCAGGTAGATAATGTATGTAAAGAAACGATAAGGCTATTTGCAGTTTGATCCGGTTTAGTTGGGTAATTCTCGATGTGCTTGTTTCTAGCCACGATGAGGCAACAGACACTGGTTCGAGTCCAATGGAATCGAAGGAAGTCTTTATATCAATAAAAGAACCGACCTCAAAAGTCAGTCTTCCCCTAGTTTGCCACCCTTAGAGGTGGAATATTTTCTTCCAATTTTAATGGGACTACTACTGAGTTACCCTCTTTCTTACAGTCGAATTTAGAACCTCCTCTTTTTTTAAGTCAGTTAACTATGATAATAAAGTAGTAAGGTGCTTCCATTTTTGGGTCCCGTGATACAAGTCTAGAGCTTAGTGCGGGGTCCAAAGGTAACAGTGCCCTAGTTAGTTTAGTAGACACTTTTTATTATGAAGGAATAAACATAAATATACTGTCATACATTGGGTAGATTTAAATTACCTTAATCAATGCATTGGCACTGTGTACCCTAACTTATGATTATACTTATTCTTAATATTGTTCTTTACTATTCAATTTCATGTATAGTCATAAGGCCTTTGGAGGCTTATGGAGCTGTGAATGTCATTGTTATTAATAAATGTTTCATTTAATTTCTTTTTCACAAAAATTTATGACTATCATGCTAGTAGAAGTATATTCGAAATCATAAACAAAATAATACTGCAGCTGTAAATTGAAAGGGCGCACGGAACGTTAAAAAAAATATTTATATATACTGCTGTGATCAGTAAAAAACGACCGATCTGCAACTATTTTTATTTTTTCATAAGTGGATAAGGTATAAAGTTACCGCTAGAGAACAGGTACTTTTTTAATTTTATTTCTTTAAACACTATTTTCTGGGTTTTGAGTTTTGTCCCAAGCCCTTTCACTTAACGGCGGCAGATTAAGCTAATTTTGAATTCTTTTCACACCTTTCAACTTTGAAAATAACGACATTCTATTCGCGCTGAATGACTGAATAAAGCGTTTTATAGGTTTTGTATTTCATTTCGTAAAATTTTTAATTGGCTTGATTTAATCATTAGGTTTATTGTCAAACACAATTTGCGGGACAAGATTGTGAAGCTTAGGTGGTACCCACACAGCTACTTATGGAGTTCTAAACAACTCAATGTAATCCGTAAATCATACTCCCTAAATCCATAGTCTCATAAACGTGTGAGAATTGCGTTACACTAAATTAGGGAAAGTCTTTCTCGAAGGACAGTCTGTAGTAAATGTGATTCATAAGTCCACAAAGAATTTGCGTTCCTCATGTTCGGGAACATTTTCACTATATAGATAACGTGGTATGATGCGCGTGAGTCATGGGACGGAAATATCGCTGTCTCGACTTCATACTCAGTATGGAGTTTTATGACGCCCCCTTAAATAGATTTGCACTTCCTTTCACTGCATGGATCGTCATTAACGGGATGAACTGTGCAAAACGGTTCTATATTCAATTCGTCCCCAGTATTTCGAATGACCGCATGTACAATTTTTGAACATGGAACCTGTACAGAGTCCGCTACGTGGATTTATTTAAAAAAATACAAACATACGTGAATTAGATCCCAAAAAAATAGTTTCATTTCAAATATGTCTATTTCTTTAACTTTTTTTTATTTATTTTTTTAATAATGCACACACTTAACATAGGGAACTAGGGAAACCCTATGTCGCGGGTGCCATGGATACACACTTAGATTTCCAAAAATTACACCCAAACTCACGAGATAAATAAATGTAGGCCATACAAATATTTCTTCCAGCCTGGGAATCGAACCTGGGGCCTTTGCGTGGCAGTCCGGCATGGTAACCCCGTTCGGCTACAGAGGCAGTTAAGTTTTTGTTAAGTATTTGATTATTGAGAATTTTGACTGTTAAAAAAAAGGTATGCAATAATATAATCTATTAAAATTACGTTGTTTTCAATAAATATTCCGCATTTTCATGAAGAAAAATAAATAAAACAAGATGAGGCTTGATTGTCACGTTGTGAATTCGGAACTATAGTCTAGTGTCAACTGTTAGTTTCGCCAAGGAGCATATAGACGGCGCTGTCATAATTTTACGAAATAAACATCGCGTATTTTTATTTAACGAGAAATTATTTCCCATGTGCCATTGAATAAAAAATAAACAAAATATTGAAGAGATATGCGTAAATAAGTAAGCTCAACTTAAATTTTAATCATTACAAATCAATATTAAGACAATAAAACTGAAAATAATATTGTTTCCATTGCATCCGTGTAACTATTCAAGATTGCTAAATTTGACATAAGAGCAATATTACTTTAATGTTAAAGTCGCGTCACAGTACGAACTGAGTGAATGAATAGTCCAAAGCTACCAAAAAAACATCATAGTTTTAAAATTACAATAAGCTTACTTTAAGCTCGTTAAGGTACGAAAAGTCGATGTAAGGTTAAAGTAACATTGTTTTAAAAGGTTGTGGTAGACCCCAGATCTTGTCTTGATTATGGTTAGACGTGTCGCTTACCACCAGGTAACTTGTTCGTCCCGTCACTAGATATTTTCAAAAAATTACGGTGTAATTTGTTTACCAGCACAATAAAGGTACCAAATGAACAACAATATTTATTTGGCGTTTGAAATATTGCTTCTTAGACATTTCTGCTCGTACTTTGCAGTGGAATAAATTGTTATTTTAATATTAAAGACGAAATATGTTACTACAAAAATACTGACTCAGATAATGACGCAGTTACATCCAAAAGAATCATAATCTAAAATTATTTATTTAAATTACTTCGTAACACGTAACCTATTTTCCAACAAACCAATCTATTAGATATCAAGTTCATAGATTTTCTCGATTACTATAGATTAGCTACTACGCAATCTATTCAAAACAATACCCGCGTACCAGCCTCTAGGGTTGCACCTTGTAAACAACAGACACAGACGAACTGACGTGACGAGAAAGACTTCACAAAGATAGAGAAGAAGAAGAGGAATCTCACCAGCCGTTAGGAGATCTTTCGTAGCAATAGAACTCCTTCCTTGTGAAAAAGTTCGTCCAGAGACGTACTGCCAGCTTACGTACTTCCACCGCCTGGTTCTGGTTTTGGGGTGCTGGTGATATTACAGGCATATGGGACTTGTCAACTTAAGTTTCAGGGTGACGGACATAGTGGCAGTACCCCTTTACGGACCCATCTCGTCTTTCCATACGTCTTTATGTAACAAGTCTTCAATTGTAATATGACTTTTCAATTTATTGCAAAAACGTATACAGTTCATCATAAAATAATCGTGTAGACATAGAAAAATTTGCTCGACCTGGTGGTCCCACCGGGTCAAAGAAATTTTTCTGTGTTCTGTCTGTGTAATGTAAGAAGCCTATGAACCACATGTATACACAGAACGAATCGCTCGGTTTTGCAACACAAATATGATTTCTATATCTGCCGTTAATAATTTTTGTAACTATACTTTGTAATAGGGAAGAAAATACATATACTTACACATGTATGCGATTCAGGCCGGAAATAATTTGTAATCTATTAGATACATAATATAGTTAGTTGAGAAATATTGCTTATCATACGAATCCAGGTTACGGGACTATGTCCTAATGTCCTTCATACATTATGTTGTCTATCTTATCTATGTTTACCTACTTTCAAAAATATGATTGATGCATCATACGCGTTAGTACAAGTTACTCATTATGTTTTATACTGAGAAATTATTTTAGAACACCTAAAATATTTTGAAGGTAATAGACAGAAGGCGGTCACCAGTTCACGCGTACCGTGTTCTTAGTTTTTTCCAAACTCTTTATTTCATAGGTGAGCGAATTATACTTGAAACCGTTAAATGTTATCTCGATCTATGATGTATGTCACAAATGTGTACAAATGTTTATTTACAAATAGTAGTATATTTCATACATTCAATTTATGTAACAATTGTTAGTCATTTTCCAATTTGGTGTTACTTCCATTTTAAGTTGCTAGTGAAATTACACAAGGGACTTGTCAACTTAAGTCGCAGGGTGACAGGCGCAGTGGCAGTGCCTCTCAGATCTTTACGATTTAAAGCTTTGAGTGGCACTGCAACTGTGTGGATACGCATGCGCACCATCAGGCGTACCCGTCACTTGATATTAAATATTAATTTGTTTAGGAAACATAGATGGCGCTACTTGAAACTCAGGCACGTGGTAAAAAACGAAATTGTTGAGTACCTATAGAACTGACCAGTGATCAACACTTACGCTTAAATGAAAAGCGCGCTTATGCGCTTATTTTAAAAAGCAGACTTTTTAAGTGCTTTCCGTTTAAACGCCCACCTCTAGTTACCATATTTATTAACGCGGAAGCCGGTCAGAAAAGTCTTTAAGTCCATGCAATAAGAGCGAAAAAGACGTTATACTTAGTGATGGAACTTAAAAAAAAACCAAATGTTTTTTCACATTTTTGAAAAAAAGACATCAATAAAAAATACGACACGCTCATTTTTTTCTAAACTAGGTCTTTTTTTCAGAAAAAAAAAAAAACTGAAATGAAAAAGACGTTGTGACCATTTTACTTCATCAATACTGTAAATATGAATTTCCAAGCTCTCAAACTTGATAAAAAAGTCATATTTTATAATTTTAGTGTTAGCTAACATCAATATCTTCGTGCCATCTTATCCTATGAAAGCGCTGGAGGCGCTGGAGGCGCTGGAGGCGCTGGAGGCGCTGAATGCCAGCGTCAGCAGACAGCATCAGCAGTCGATCCGTGACATAACGTGCTGAGTTGGAACCGTTTCAGCTTATAATTGTAATTTGTTGCATGAGTCTCATTAAAAAAAACTTGATTTAACTTAATCTAGGTTACATATATCATTGCTGGTGAACTTCTTTTAAGTATGAAAATACTATATACTCATTAAACTGAGAACTACATAAGTGCAAATGGATGAAATGGCGACAGGTCACAAGCACTACATGCGAGCAGCGAATGCCCCATAAGTTTAAGGGGAAAGTATACAAGATCGTGATTGTATGTGATATATGTGACTGTCGTTCTGTATCGGTCAGAATGTTGGGCGATGAAAAGGGAGAATGAACGAACTGTGCATATATCCATTGTATATATTGAGATGGATGTGTGGAGTGACTAGAAAGGATAAGATAAGCAATGAGTATATCAGAGGAAGTTTCAAAGTGGCATCAGTGACGGGAAAGATGAGGATTAATAGGTTAGCGTGTCCATACGACATGTCATGCGGAGCGAAGACTGGAGATGAAGGCCAAAGAAAAGACGGGTGGATTATGTGAAAGATGACATGGATAACAAAGGTATGACTATGGAAATCACTGCTGATAGGGGAGAGTGGAAGAAAAATACATATTGTGTCGAAGAAGTGGTCTTAATAAGCTGAGTAAATATGTCTTTCGTTCTTTCTTTCAACTACTAGAATTTCTTGCTTATTTCAAATTCAAATTCAAAATTCAAATTCAAAATAATCTTTATTTCATAGGTAAGCATTATTACACTTGAAATCGTCACAATATTAAACTCTACCGCTCATTCGTAAGGCAGATTCCCCTGAGAAGAATGAGCAAGAAACTCTAGGGGTTGCACTTTGTAAATAACATTTACAATGTTTTTTTTTTTTCATTTGAAACATCAGAGATCGAGACTACCTCCACGAGCTAAACGGATTACTACCACGGATTTTTGTCATCCAAGTACGCAGAAGTTGTATAATAACCTTTAGTATAAAGTTTTTGTTTCACTATAGTTTTAAACCTCGTGAAAGGCAAATTTTGTATATCAACCGGAATCTTGTTATAGAAGCGTATACATT
Source organism: Hyposmocoma kahamanoa (assembly GCF_003589595.1). Taxonomy (NCBI): domain Eukaryota; kingdom Metazoa; phylum Arthropoda; class Insecta; order Lepidoptera; family Cosmopterigidae; genus Hyposmocoma; species Hyposmocoma kahamanoa. The sequence goes on along the minus strand of NW_020654080.1, from coordinate 2,852,282 downwards.
GCCCCTTAAATAATTTTTTGACTTTGTGAAGACGACTATCAAGAAAAGCTAGTTTATTTCTATTCCTCGTATTAATGTTATGTCTGTCACTATTTTTCATAAATAAATTACTATTCCTTTTAACATAAATTACATTCTCATAAATGTACTGTGAGGCTAGTGTAAGAATGTTAATTTCGTTTTTTTCGTTAATTGTTTTCTGTAGAATCTGCCCTACGAATTAACAATAGAGTTTAATCAATATAACGATATCAAGTGTAATTTGCTTACCTATGAAATAAAGATTATATGACTTTGACGTAGGTGTTTTACGATTATTATAAAATAAAGCAGCTGCTGCATCTTATATCAACGCATTACTAAGCGAAATGTTTTTAAAATAATGAACAAGCATCTTTCATAATCATACATAACTTATAGTTATACATATATCTACGTATCAATAGCAGTTAAGTCATAACAACACTGGTATAACTAACTATCCAGGGTGCTCACAAACTTGAATCACTTAAGTTCAAGTTAATGAAAAAAGTTGACTCTTGTTTATCAGAAGTATGTTTATATGAGATTCTGAAACCACACTCACTACTGATGTTCTGTAAATAAGATAGACAGATATGTGTCTGTAATTTCACCAGCACCCTTACCCTTCAAAACTGGAGCGTAACACTGACATACTACTTACTATCCTGGACGTAGTCTTTTACAAGGAGCTATATTGCTACTAATAGACTTCTTATTTGATAAAATACATATATGTGGTGACTTTACACCAACCGGTACATAAGAGAGCATTAATAGATTTATTTGCAATATGGGAATTTGTTTACAAATTTGTAGAATAAGGAATTGTTACATTTGAGAACAATTCATATGTGTTTCAAGGTCCTAGCTGGTGCAAACCCTGTACGCTCTCTGACACGCCTGAACCGTAGAGTTCATACCAAAAAACCTGTTTGAACTGATATAGCTGGTCTTGTACCGCTCGTATATATTTTGAATATTATAACATTTCGAGTTCTTAGGTTTTCGCGATTGTTACACATAGGAGATGAAACTATTTTTCCGGATTTAAGTCGCGTATATTTGTTTTTTCAAACAAACCGACGTTTCGGGCCCTTTACAGGTCCCATGGTCACGGTTGTCAACCGTGATTTAAATCCAGAAAAATAGTTTAATTTCCTATTATAACATTATTGTTATGACTGTTGCGTCATACGTGATAAGTTATAGAAATATTTACATAGCACAGGCAGATGGGTTTCTAAACGATAATACAGTATAAGATAGTAACGTGGACGGACAGCATATTAGATGAACGAATTAATGATTACACACACGAACTTATTAATTCACGCAATAGCACGAACGGGAGATCGCAAGCTATAAGAAAATCTTTCGGAAATATACACGACGAAGAGTTAATTCTTTTTTTTAACAGACTTCAAAAAACGGAGAAAGTTCTCAATTGGACAGTACTTTTTTTGTGTGCGAGCACGTTACCCGATTACTCTGGCATTTGCAAACCGAATTTGATGATTCTTTTTTGATTGGAAAGAGGGTACTTCCGTATTGGTCCCATTTATAAATAAAAAAAAAAAAAAAAAAAAAATTAAATTTGAAGAAAATATTTCACCTCTAAGGTTTTGCACATTTTCCGTTAACAGATTTCAATAAAACTTAGTAAATAGTTAATAATAATTCCAATCAAAAAACCGATAAGGAAACTTTTGAAGTCATATTTCCGGATTTAAATTGTTTTTTCAAACAAACCGACGTTTCGGGCCTTTTACAGGTCCCATGCTCCGTACCACCAGTTTGGGATCCAGTATTTCCACTGATGAAAAATCCCAGACAGACATAAGACTGCAATGCTAATTGACATGTTTTAATTTATCATAATTTCCATTATTAATTTATAATAAATTCAACTTAATAAAAGTTCGTAAATTGGAATGCTTCTTTGTAAAATTAAAAATAAGGTATTTAATTAATATCTTTTGTAACTATAATGAAAGTCAAACGTGACCATGGGACCTGTAAAGAGCCCGAAACGTTGATTTGTTTGAGAAAACAAATATACGCGACTTAAATCCGGCAAAATAGTTTTATTTACTATCTTTCAATACTATTAAAACTCCAAATGTAAAATCAAATTCGCAGTTGTCCTTGTGATGTCAAGTGACACTACAAATAAATCGTGGGCCTGGTGCTAAGTGACAAATCGCTAAGCCCTGAGGGATTACCACTATGCCCGTCACCCTGAGACATACAGTTTTCCCAGCTAAGCCACAGAAATAAGTAAGGCGGCAGTACTTCCCTGGACGTACACTTCCAAGAAGAGCTCTAGTGCTTGTTAAAATTTCTATAGACTACTCGTATAGTGCAAAGTATACTGCAATCATTACAATACACTACAATTTAGATTTACAATTTACAATACAATTTAGTTACAGTAGAGCTCCCTGTGAAAGGTTCGTCGAGGGAAGTACTGACACTTTACCTATTTCTGCCCCAATGCAGTAATGTGGACATTACTCCGTTCCGGTTTCGAAGAGTAAGGGTGCTGGTGAGATTATATGCACATGGGACTTGTCTACTTAGGTTTTATGTCGGGCGCAGTGGCATTGCCCTTCAGATCTTTGTGATTTAAAGCTCTGAGTGTCTCTGCAACTGTCAGGGGCAGGAGTAACGCGTGATGATTTATTCAACCCGTCACTTAGTATTATTTAAAAAAAATTATAAATTCACGATAGGAAAATTCCATTGTAATCTCTAAGCTCTATAATCTAGAGTTAATGCCAAATTGGTCATAATTTTCCTTGACATTCCTTCAATCACGCACATCAAATAAAAGTTCTTAAAGACCCCACTTCTAAATAAAAAATACATCCTACGTAGAGAACTTCGTCGAAATGAACAAGGTCATACGTATATCACAGCAAAGCGATATCAATGTTTTTTGCGTCCTCTCAAGGCAACGGTTACCTTCACCTTAAGCGAGGTTATTTCCTAGTTTTAGGAAAGAAGTAGCCTATATTAACAAGGTTGTAATTAAATTCAATATTTCGCACCCAAATAATAAGGCCATATCTACAAAATGAGCGAGAGTAACACACAAAGAGCGGGTGCGGGTCGGGAGCGTGGCGGGTTTAGTTCCGTGTATTTATAACGACGACAACACACCGAGCGCGTGAGTATATCAATAGTGATTAGTTTAGTTAACAATAGGGCTAGCACGATGGGGCGCGACTTGCGCGAGGGCGATATAAAGCGGGAGTTTTAAGCTTGAATGGTAGTTTCTCGCGCTTTATGTCACTCTCGCGCTTTATATCGCTCTCGCATACATCGCGCCCTATCTTGCTAACCCTACAGATGTAATAGTCATGGAAGATTATGCTGTAGTATGTTTAGTAGCAGTAGAGCTCCTTGTGAAAGAGTTCGTCCAGGGAAGTACTGCCACCTTACCTATTTCTGCCGCCAAGCAGTAACATTAGCATTACTGTGTTTTGGTTTTGAAGAGTAAGAAGGGTGCTGGTGAAATTGCAAGCACATAGGACTTGTCAACTTATATCTCAGGGTGACGGGCGCAGTGGTAGTACCCCTCAGATCTGTGCAATTTAAAGCTCTGAGTGGCACTGTAACTGTTATGGACAGGCGTGTAGTTTACCGTCAGGCGCACGACTTGTTCGTCCCGTCACTTGATGTTATAAAAAAAGTTTCACAAAAAAGTTACTATACTTTTTATTTACAAAATAACCTAATAACCAGTAAATCTCCAATCATAAACACCAAAATTCCACTAGGTATACAAGTAATCGACACTCACCAATAATGAACACCCAGTAATTAACACTTACCAATAAACATGATAGAAAATGTTGCCCTAAATCTTATTAGAAATAAATTTAAAAGAAGATGTCGGTCACTGGTACCTCCATTTTATAATTATTTTGTTACATCAAGTTTTATATAAACTGTGTTTTTATAATTAATATTCCGCATCCCCTTTATAAAGTAACGCGTACTTTGAAAGCAATTCTTGATACTTGATGATGACATAAAGAAATAAAATATATTTGTCGTCATTAGCATCAGCCGTTATTATATCGAGTTTTCATTCACGACTGTTACACATTGGATTTTTTTTTCCAACAAACCAATGTAATCCAGCCGTGGAACACGCCTGACTAAAACCGCTTGAAACATTGATTGGTTTGAAAAAAGAAATATACGCTATACAAATCCGAAAAACGTTAAATTGATACAATAGTAATTACCAATCACCATCATTTCAAATTGGTAAATAACTTGCTACGTCAAATATTTAATAAATATTTTCATTCCGAATAATATTATGGTATATTTAACAATGGTAATAACCTGCGGGTGGATCATTTCTCTACAAATTCGTAGTTACTGCTAAAAATAAGTTAAGTCAGTAACATTGAAGGTCATCATATCATTGAAGTGTATTATGTCAATATGAATGTAGAAAGGCATAGTAAGTGTGCTTACATCATGTAGGTACCTACACGCCAATGTCAGTACTGAGGTCACGTGAGTTAGAACAGCGTCAGTATTTGAGGCAGCGGGTTCGATACTCTGAGATAAACAAGCGGTTTATGGAGTCTTATCATCGTCGTTAACCGTCCATTATAAATACCACTGGTCTTCTCTAATAGCTTTGCGTCAAGACTCTAGATTTTATTTTCTTTACTTAAATTTAAAAAATTACAAATTGTGGCAGTAAAAAGTTTATTTGATTGGCGTGCTAAACCAGTTTTCCAATAAAATGCCTAAGCATAGGCTCCATAAATTTTTCACTGAACATTTCAGAATAGGGAACGTCAAAGAAAATTATGACCAATTTGGTATTAACTCTAAGGTTGTAGAGTTTAAAGATTACAATGGAATTTTTCTATCGTAACTGAGAAATTGAATTCTTTCCCAGCTTGGAGTTCTGTTAAAAATATGATTGAGTTTGCAAAGTACTTTGCCCTATAGTCTATAGAATTTTTAACAAACAATAGAGCTCCTTGTGAAAGTGTTCGTCCAGGGAAATAATGCCACCTTGCCTCTTTCTGCCGCCAAGCAGTAATGTGAACAATATTATGGTATATTTAATATATATACTTTTTTACTGGGTTCCGGTTTTGAACGGTAAGGTTGCTGGCGAAATGTAACTTCAACCAGGTCAACTTATGTCTCTGGGTGACGGCCGCAGTGGCAATGCCCCTCAGATCTTTACGATTTAAAACTCTAAGCGTTAGTGCAACTATTATGGACAGGCGTGTCGCTTACCATCAGGCGCACGACTTGCTCGTCACGTCACTTGACATTATAAAAAAAAGGTTAAGTCTATTTGACACATAGAATTGAAATTTTTAGATGTACCAAAATGTCGGCGTCTCAATCAAGAAGCAATCTTTCGTCTACTTTTGATTTGTGATTATTATTGTTTAATTTTATATTAATGGTACCATTAGTTGACATCCTCCGAGCCTTTACTAATGTTAGCAGTCAGGTAATAAATCAAAATTGATATACATACAGACCTAGAGTTCCATTAACAAAAACGAAGAAGAATATTATAAAAAAATAAGAAAAATTAAAAAGTAAATAATTAATGCTACTTAATTACATATAAAAGTACACTAAATTTTATACTAAATAATTATATCACTAAATTTTTGTTGTTAACCTAATCCTTGAACCAAGGGTCTGGTATCTGTCATATCGACGGAAAAAGGCTTGATGGTATGACCTGCGATGGAAGTTTCCATAAACCGATCAACTCATCTTCGTTACAAATTTAATTTCTATGCAAATTACGATGATAACATGGAGCGATAAAAATTCGTAAATAACCCATTTATTGTCACTTGGAAATCAGTTATTGGCATACGTTCGTTAGACGATACCTATAATTAAATCAGTGCTAACATTTGGTTATTTTTACGTAATATCTGCTTTTATTTTTTACAGATTTGTAAATAACAATTCAGGTTGTTTTTTCGATCTATGATATTTGAAAGAAATATTGTAAATGATAAATGTATTCAAATGTTTATTTACACAGAGCAACCCTTAGAGTTTCTTACTCATTCTTCTCAGGGGAATCTAAGTTGCGAATGAGTAGTAGAGTTTAATCAATATGACGATTTCAAATGTAATTTGTTTACTAATGAAATAAAGAAAGAAACTTTGACTTTACATGTATAGATATGTAGATGGTGCCCGAATCGGTGCAAGTAGAGTGTTGAAAGAAATATGTAAAACAAATGTGGAAGGCGATATTGAAAGTGGAAGACCACGAAGGAAGTTCTCAGATCAAATCGAGAATGTCCTTGATAAAGTTGGAATCATCGAGTATATAACCAGAAATAGAGACGAAATGTCATTTAATTTGTTTGAAAACTATTCTGCCATATCATTACTGTTACAACTGCGCTCTGATTGGCAATTGACGGGTGTCGTCAATTGTTTCACTTCAAATCGACCAGTTAACTTGAGCTTTGATATAATGGACGAAAATTGCAAAATTACATATTTAATATTTAATTACCGATGAAATTTGTTTCCGTTTGTTTTGTAATTAGGTGTTTTGCTGTTTTTCCCCACACCACCGAATGGATCAGTACGCCATTATTAGAGATATTATCTTTATTACAATAAATACAAAATATTTTTGGAATATACGGAGACGTACACACAGGTCAGTTGTTCGCCTGGCTTTATTTCAGTGCAAACGAGAGTTGATATTTATGTGATGTATCCCTGATGGGTTACCAGGAATGTATGACCCTTATTATGTCTCTATTTTTGGTTATATACTCGATGGTTGCAATGCGTAGTGAGATGAATAAGAGGGTTTGTATGAAAAGATTTATGTTAGTGAAGTAAGAAAAGTTATCTGTTTACACCAATGGGAATCCAAAGACTGCCTGGAAGTGATAATAATAATAATTGGAGGTGCCAGAACTTACCTCATGAAGGCACCTTGCACATCCATCATTGAGTATAATATAGTGTCACAGTTTTTGTTTTATTCTCACTACAATGTCTAAACTTTTTGAAGTGCGAATATGAGTCTGAGCGGGTTTTAATATTATTGAACGAGTTTTATGGATTATTTTGAGTATCATTCGCGTACACTTATTGCCTCAAGTTTTTTGAACTCGAACGACAATTTTGAGGTAGTGGGGAGCTGGTGAGAGTTGCAAGAAAGTAACATGAATGCGTTTGAGTTTACGATGAGAAAGATACTTAAAACAAATTATTTAATAAATGTAATAAATAAATATAGAGGGAACTGAAATGATGAAGAATGGCCAATAATAATAAATTCATATTCTAATTTTTTTTATATTAGACCTTGGGAGTGGCTAGAGTCTAAAATAGCGCATAGCCCACACCCTGTATCGTGCATGCCGTGGACACATACATAGACAACTACAAGTTACACCCAAACTCACGAGATAAAGAAACGTAGGCCATAAAAATATTTCTGCCTGGAAATCGAACACGGGACTTCTGCGTGGTAGTCCAGTATGCTAACTCGTCGCAAGCCTTTGTTATTACAGAGGCAGTAATAACAAAGACATGTGACGAGTGCTCTGAAAAATTATTCTACCTTTTCCTTCTTCGATATAGGCGTGCCAGCCTCTGTAATCACGTTTTACAACTTGCCGTATGCCATTGCAACCTAAAAGGTTTCGTGGCACATTTCTCTGTAGCACTGTCGACAAATGGAACTCCATTACAGAGCATGTATACTCTCCTTCATACGATCTGGGGTCCTTTAGACGAGGCGTGAAGAGGCACCTTGTAGGCATGCAGGATTGAGGTGGCTAATGCAATGTATCAACACTGCACTAGATACCATTACGTTTGGATTCCACGTTCCATTTAACATCAGATGGAGAGGAGCGTCCTTGTCGTTAAATATCGAGTCATTCACACGCATACTATTTCTTATGAGTACTCTTGAAAATAGCCCATGCATTTTAATAGCCGGAGCGACATTATGCAGATGGTGGCACCAACAAACTGCTTCAGATGTGCAGTTTTTTGTCATATCTATACCGGTCTGCACAGGTGACGTAGCCATAAAGTCTTGCTTTATTCCTGTTATTCTTGAACTTATTCTACATGGTGTTTCGGTTTAGAAAAATCGCATGAGGATACTCTGACTAAAACTAAATGAAACTAGATTGTTTGATGCGAGTAATGAAAGCAAATTTTTAGTAGCAGTAGAGAGGGAAGTACTGCCACCTTACCTATTTGTGCCGCCAAGTTGTAATTTGAGCATTACTTCGTTACGGTTTTGAAAGGTAATGGTGCTGGTAATATTACAGGCACATGGGACTTGTCAACTTATGTAAGTGACAGGCGCAGTGGCAGTGCCCCTCAGATCTTTGCGATTTAAAGCTCTAAATGGCACTGCAACTGTTATGGACATGCGTGACGCTTACCACTAGGTACGTGACTTGTTCGTCCAGTCGCTTGGTACTATGAAAAAAATCTATGTTGAAAAAAATTTAAAATACAGTGAATAGCGACATCTCTCGCCAGGGCTGGTAGCTGCAAAGGTACCTAATATGAGATAAATGTTCATAGATTTCTCATAAATGGCGCTACGACTAAAAAGTCGTTGAAAAACCCCAAATACAAAGACACGACAACAAGCACATGCAAAAAGTTGGTATAGCGTCTGACACGGTATGCTAGAAGACGTCGGTTCGAATCCGGCCGGATCGAAGGAATTTATTCTGAGTGTTTGATCTTTGTATTAATTGAAGAAAAACTTTTCGCTATTCAGTGAAGAAAAACTTACATAGATTTCTCACAGATGGCGCTACGGCAAAAAGTCGTTAAAAAAAACGAAAAACAGATATTTTACAACAAGCACATAGAAAAATTCATTGCGTGTGCTGGTTCGTTACGTAGCTTAGTTGGGAGAGCGTCACCCTAATAGTTCGAACACAACCGGATCGAATGAATTTTTCTCTGCGTTCGATCTTTATTATTAATAAATTAAAATAATAAAGCTGTTTAATTCTAAAAATATAATAAATTCCAAGGCGTTATCCAGGTAGGTAACAACATCCTATAGCATCCAACATTGCCGCTGCTCGCGCAAATAAAAACAGTAACCGAGCATCTGTGCAGCGGAGGCAACGACGCGAAATAATTAATCGTATCCTGTGCCCGTGGGAGCCTCCGACAGGTGGCCGATAAGGCCTTTTGTCTTAAAAGGCAAACCTTCAATATTTACAAGGGATCAAGTCAACAAAACTGTGAGATATATGTAACAGGTCTATCAACCTTTTGAACGAAGTTTGTTTTAGTATAAACTCCAATCCGTAAAGCGTTTGCCTTAAAAAATCAAAAAACCTCAAATCTATTATTAAGTATATTGAACATTACGATGTTTTACCATGATATTTTATTATTTTTATGAAATCCGATCACCCGATCAGTACAATACGTAATTATTTATTGTCGCAATGTAATTCAATTGTACATACATTTAACTTAGGGGACCTAATGAACTGCTGCGTTCACAAAGATCCCCTGGGGGAGTGGGCTAGGGGATCCTGGTGGACTCAACGGATCTTTTTATGAAATAATTATAACAATCTCAAATCTATATTCAGACATCAAAAGTTAATCTATACTTCTGTGGAAAGTAGGACGTAAAACCCAATATTATCAATAAGGAGATTGTATAATGTGTTTGTTTGAATTTTTATGGTATTTCTAGATGTTATAGATATATTGCAAATTCTCTGTAACAATTATTTAACAATGTTACTGATTAATAAAAGTTATCACATAAATACTACCGACGTTCTCACAAAACGTGTGTTAATTAACGAAGTTTTAAAAATACGAGCTTGTAAATAAATAATGGAGGTTGTAATGTACGAAAACGATATCAATAATTGCACTCGCATTCGACGCCGGTGTTCGAGCGCTTTTGTTTTATTAATTGATTTCATTTTAATAAATAAAACGAGATCATTTTTTATATTTTTTGTGATACTAATTGATGGGAAGAACAAGTCGTGCGCCTGGTGGTAAGCGACACGCCTGTCCATAACATTTGCAGTGCCGCACTTTAAATCGCAAAGGGCGCTACCATCAGTGGTAAATCTGATCCCATCACCCTGAGACATAAGTTGACGAGTCCCATGTGCCGTATAAGCCGGAACGCAGTAATGGTCACATTACTATTTGGCGGCAGAAATAGGTAAGTTTTCACAAGGAGCTCTGTGCTGCTAGTAAATTATGAATAACTTGTTTACTTAATTTATAATCGATAGCTTGTAATTTGTTTATCATAATTTAGTTTTGCAATTGTTTACATTTTAGTTGGTACGTTATTTATTACACAATGTATATGTATGGGTGCTGGGGAAATTACAGGCATTTGGGACTTGTCAACTTATGTCTCTGGGTGACGGGCGCAGTGGTAGTGTTCCTCGGATCTTTGCAATTCAAAGCTCTGAGTGGCACTGTAACTGTTATGGACAGGCGTGTAGCTAACCATCAGGCGCATGACTTGTTCGTCCCGTCACTCGATGTTATATTAAAAAAAAAGATGTGACAAAATCAAAACGTTTTAACTAAACACGAGTCAGAAAACGTGTTGCCAATTTGCACCTCAATTGTAATATATTTTAATTGAGATGTTTTACTGTAACCCTCTAGGGTTCCATCCCTTACCCTATTTAGTATAAAAATAATATTGTTAAAGTACCACTGCGTTTGAAATGTTAATAGAGACTCTGTGTTATTTTACCATCATATTCTGTTAATAATAAATTAACTGTAACAAATGGAAAAGTTTTTTTCTGGTGTACAAGGTGTGGTCCAACTTCTATATCATCTTCAATATGATAGCTTACAGGCTTTTTACCCATACGGGAAGTACTGGCTTTGGTACACTTTGCATTAAGTTTTTGTTTTACTATAGATATTTTTAACATCAATAAAATGTGTATCTATGTTATTTTTTAAATACCAACACTAATATGTTAAGGACGTATTGCGAGCCCATTTCCTCTTCTTTTTGCATGAAGTTCTAAAAGCTCTTATATGTAAGATTACAGCTTTTGAACGAATGAATCTATGAAATATTCTTTATTGCGCATTAACATTATAATGACAACACAGAATAGTAATTATAATCATGTTAACAAATTGTTATTAATCATTTACATAAACTGTCAAGATGATGTATGTATCATATATAACTGCCTCCGTGGCCGAACGGTTACCATGCCGCACTGCCACGCAAAGGTTTCAGGTTCGATACCCGGGCCGGGAGAAATATTTTTATGGCCTACATTTATTTCTCTTGAGGTGTAATTTGTGGTTGTCTATGTGTGTGTACATGGCACCCTAGTGCAGAGCTATGAATGCGTGCGTTATTATTATTAAAAAAATCGCACACAAATTTCGAAAACCTGCGAACCTGGATTCGAACCCACTTATTATTAAGGTAGGTTAAACAAGGCTATCACGGATTAAGTATATTATAGTTGTCATATTACAACACAGTTACAACACGTCGAAGAATACAAGATATTATGAATAAGGTCAGAGTGAACAGACATGTTCTAGGTGAGCGCGTACCATCTTCGTCACCTTCACTTTCCATCAGGTTTGATTGTGGAGAAACGTAATGTTGTTAAATTTAAGATCGTCCTCTGCGTTAAGCGATACGTGGGCGTGGACAGTTTCGCTATAGAATGGGTGGTTCCACAAATCAAAGTAACGTCCAGTTCAAAATGACTCTCAAATAAAAATGGTTTTATGTTAATTTGTTGAATCAGTCTATCATGACAACAAATGTAAGCTATATATAATATAAGTAATGCGATTTTCTTACGTAGTTCAGCTTTGAAAATACCTGAAACAAAATAAAAACGCATCGTTTCCAGCTTTATATTAACAAAATGTATCAAAAATATAAAAGTTAAATTACGTGTAACTAGTGTACAATTTCTATTTTGACAAATTCATATTTTTCAGAAAAATAAATACTTTTTCGAAGATTTTTCATATATTTGACAGTTGACACCTGTCAAAAGTTGAAAACACTGGACGAAAACGATGGAGCCATTATAAAAATTTTTTTACCTATTATCATATTATCTACTTTTTTTTTGGATAAAAACGAATCCTATCCAATCCTATCCAGTCCAATCATTTTTAAATCTCGTTTTGCTCTAATTCGCTTTTAGCTATAAAATTTTATTTTATAATTCACTCTAATAAGACCTCAAAAGATATATCTAAACGTAGAACATAATATGTGCCTTCGAAATACTTTTCCAATTTAAATTTTTATTCAATTCATATTCAATTATTTTTTATGTGAAATCACTCCACTAGTTTCTTATAATTATTAATACAAAGATCGAACAATTAGAAAAAAATCCTTCGGTCCGGCCAGATTCGAACCGACGCCTCCTAGCATACCATGGCAGACGCTATACCAACTAAGCCACGGAACGAACTAGCGGACCTCGCTAATTTTCCTATGTGCACGTTGTCAGACATTTTTACCAACATTGTCTATTTGGTATTTCAACAATTTTTCGGAATTTTTTCCGGAAAAATTTCCACTAATTGAAATTTTTTGAAAAATTACCCCACATTACGGGTAACTAATAAACTTCGTTCATTATCTTTCTCAATTAGAATTATAGTAATAAGAAGCCAAGACAAGACTTTTTTTATGATTTATGGTTTCCCCAGAACCTTTCAAAATCAAGACGCATTAATGCTCACATCACTGCTTGGACGACCTCTTTCACAAGAAGCTATATATATATATATATATATATATATATATATATATAGGTTATTTACACACTAAATGTATGCAGCTATAAGTGTTTGTAAAGCAAAATCCGTAATCACTCAGCTTTATAATGCAATATGGCGTAAAGTTACTTTGTTCAGGGTAAATATGGTAGTGGTTACTTCTCCTTAGGGTGAATTTGACATTACGATTGACGACGAGTAATCATCTGTGGAGGCAATATGTTGCTGCGGTTCATTTTACTTGGAACCCTGCCGCTTTATTTCAGAGTTTATTTTTTTACAAACGAATTTACAGCCATTTGAAAAATGTATATCGTATATTACATATCTTCTGTTTAGTTTAGTTGATATAATAAAAATCATTGGTACCTCAATAGGTACTTTACATATACCAATGATACAGCGGTTTTCTTGTAAAATTTCAAGTTCAAATTTGTGTTTTTTCTCTATAGTGAACATTTTTACGAATCGTGTTTTCACACCGTATAGTAATTAGTGTATATTTTCAATTTCAGTATATATTTTTTTCAAAGTGATTAATTTAATATTTATTGTTATGCGCATTGACTTACAAATAAATGGACGACGGGTCTAATACAAAAACCACGAAAAAAATGTCCCAAGTCAACCTATTCGAAATTTAAATTGTAATGTCATCGCAGTATCGCGCTGTCCGTAGAACAAATGAAGACTAAAGCGGAGTGTGGACGACGGGTCTAATACAAAAACCACGAAAAAAATGTCCCAAGTCAACCTATTCGAAATTTAAATTGTAATGTCATCGCAGTATCGCGCTGTCAGTAGAACAAATGAAGACTAAAGCGGAGTGTCGCGCTCTGTATACGATTTTAGCGCTTTACAAGTGCGGACACTTTTTAGCGCGGACCCGACGTCCATATAATTGTAAGTCAATGGTTATGCGGAATAAACTAAAGAAATTTGAGATTGTATAGATTCTTAAAGGAGTTTATAAAAGGTGTTGGTATACAGCTAAACTATATACCTAGTTTAACTGTATACCGACTCCTTTGCACCTGAATCAAAGTGGATAGCTGCCGCTTATACATCGATATTTGCGAATTTACTTATTTTAATTACGGTGGACGTAGATAGAGTAGCCATATATATCTAGGATGGTTCTACATACACAAAGAATAGATCTAACTTACCACCAGCAAAACATATGACTAAGTACGGTATAGTAAATGTTTAACATCGCCAACGCCCTATTAGCGCAAAAGTTGAATAAATATCATATCACAAATACAATATTTTATATAATGCTCATGGACATATTTAATAGAACGCTAAAAAAAGGTCGAATTATAATGACAACGTTCATTATAAACCACAGTCCACATATACGTGCATTTAAATCTAAATCAAAAGCCGGTTGAAGTCATTCTTTTTTCAAATCAACGTTCTGGTTAAAAGGTGTTATTTTGACCATTTGTGAGTTTCTATTCACCCCGAGCTTCTATTCCCCCACTGCCCCATTTACTTGATTTTTTTTTTAGGTTACTAGACGAAAATTCAGGTGTACCTGTTTACTGGTACACCTGATGTAATCGTATCTATGTTATTCTCTCCGTTGATAGAAATTACTTGAAATCGAAATAAATATCACAAGATGATTCATTTCGATGTGATATTTCGTGTAGGATAAGTGTAGTTTCTGATTTGCGATACTTATGCACCCAATAAAGAGAGTTAACAAATTCGTTATTACATCATATACGAAACGTTAAAGGGCCCTGACCAGTTTCAAGAAATACAAATTTTAAGGTGTAATGACGTCTGCATTTATAGCCCCAAACTGGTTCCGAAGTCAGTAACCTATAAAAACATGATTTTCGAGATTTGTTGACGTCAAAACTGAATGAAACGTGATAATTTGTTTAGATGACACCTCTCATAAATGTACTAAAAATATACATAATATTTAATATGATTAAAGTACATTAATGTTTTAAACGTAAAAATGTTAAACAATGAAATGTGACAATGTACAACTATCATTTAAGATTTATTTACACAAATTTGATAATGTTGCAAGCTGTTAGCATCTTTAAGCTGCTAGCAAGTTTGAAACATGGGTGAATTATTTTGACCAGTTCAAGATTTTATTGAATAAGAGTTTTTATTCACCACGAGTTCCCATTGACCCTGTTTTACCAATTACTTAATATTTAGGTTACAAAAAGAAAATGTAGTTATTTACTGATCTATTAAAATGTTTCGACTTAAATATTGTTGTGAATTACTGAAACAGTGTTAAACTAAATTTTTCCTTAAATTACATAATTTGACGTCATCGAATAGAATTTTTCCTTAACGCTTTACGCAAGTGAATAAGCTGTTTTATAATAATTCAATATAAAAACATACAATGCAAATATTAATAACAGAAATAATGTTTTTCTTGTTCATATATTAAACATCAAAAGTGTCATAAGTCTTATCTTAGAAAATAATTCGAAGGACATGAAACAAATTATGTAAATATGGAATTCTATAACTACATATTTAAAAATAAAAATTACCTATTATTTTCGTTGTCAAAGTTATGCAGATGTGACCTTATTACACCAAGGGTGCGGTGTCTTGTTTTTTTATTATTATTGTAATTCTAACTGTCAAAAGTAAAAACTCAGATTTAGGTGTTGAAACTATTTTTTGCTATCTAAATCGTGTATATTTGTTTTTTCAAATTATCGGTCACCGGAAAGTTCGCGAAAGCCGATTCATCCCTAGTTTGCGACTCTTGGAGGTGGAATATTTTCTTTAAATTTAAATGGTAAAGAAAGAAAGAAACATTTATTCGGCTATTACAAATAATAATAATAATATTAGCCTAAATTTAAATAAAAAAATAAAAAATAACCAATAAATATATATATTACTAAGTACATAATTGATAGCCGACAAGGCTAGCCAGCTCAGCTTAATGCTGGGCAGAGCCACAGCGCTGATTTTCAGCTGGAGCCTGAGAAGAGGTAGATAGCTATGCCTATTTAACAAAAACTAAAAAGAATAACAAGGACTTGATCCGTAACCTAAACATTTAAAATAACAATACCCAATTTATAATATAATTACCATTATAATGGTACGCCATTATAATGGTTCCAACAAAAAAAGAATCATCAAAAACGGTTCACAAATGACGAGCGTAAACAGTGAACATTATTAGGAATTGTGTTTTCACACCATATAGTAATCAGCGTATATCTTCTATTTTACTATATATTTTTCCCAAAGTGATAGATTCAACACTTTCACTGTTAAACAGAATCAACAAAAGCCATTTGCTGTTGTATCGATTCTTAAAAGTCCATGGATAGTAACGGTGTTTACCGTCGAATGAAATATCAGAAAGTAACACGGGATACCCTGTTTCGCTACTTGGATATCAAATAAGTAGCTGTTGGCACTATCAAAAGAGAAACTGTCATGTGCTTTCTGTACAGTTAACCTGTAAATTGAACATTTTACATTGAATTAATATAAGCACTACAGATTCTGTGTGCAATACTATTTAATTTAGTAGCAGTAGAAGCTTCTTGTGAAAGAGTTCGTCAAGGGAAGTATTGTCACTTTACCTCTTTCTGTCGCCAAGTAGTTCCGGCTCGGAGTAGGGTAAAGGTCCTAGTGAAATTGCAGGCACATGGGACTTGTCAACTTACGTCTCAGGGTGACGGGCGCAGTGGCAATGCGTCTACTATCTTTGCGATTTAAAGCTGTGGGTGGCACTGCAGTTGTTATGAGTAGACGTATTGTTTACCACCACGCGCACGACTAGTTCGTCCCTTCATTTGGTATTATAATAATAAAAAATAAAAAAGCACTGTTTATGGACGGGTTCACGCTGTTGCTCAGTGATATTGCAAAGAACAGCTGCGCGTAATTATGAGAAAATGTCACATGCTGCCAGGACATGTCTATTTTTATTTTCAGATACGTTAAATGTTATTGAAAAGTGCAGAACGCAGTTCTCTTAAAGCGCTCAAAGTAGCCTTGCACAAAACTTGAACATATGCCATTTAAGTATAAGCGTAAGCACGATTGCTGCTTCTTGAAGCACGTAATATACAGTGCATCGATTTCAATGTTAATAGCTAATTCGAGTACATTTTAATTTTCGATTTGCCTTTAAAAATCGGCTTGAAATAAATCGATTTAAAAAATCGTTAGATCACATGCACTTGTATCGATCTTCATAAAAATTAAATCGTAATCTAACGATGCACATTGTCTATAAAGATATTGTATGTTCGTACCTATCTAATTTATACGTTACACAATTGACCATAAAGTTCATTATGCTATGTACAATATAGTTAGAAAAATTCACTTCTATACCGTTCCACCGCAATATCACTTCAGCCTTAGTAGTGAAAATCTACAGAATTGTAAGGTGTAGAGTTGCATCTTTTTCGTCTAAAAAACATGTTTTACATTGAATTAGTATGGAATTATACCAAATTTCGTATTCCCCGTTCCTGCCAACGATTTTGGGCAAATGTGGATTAAAACCAGGCTATTTGGGTAAAAACCCCCGGGTTGATTGGGTTTTCACCCACTGCCCATCTCTGAACACGAACCAAGCGAATCAAGCGACAATGGGACGAACAAGTCTTGAGCCTGTAGGGCTAGCACGACTGGTTGCGACTTGTGCCATAGCGACTTAAAGCGCGACATATTGCTATTCCCGCATAGAATATCTCGCGCTTTATGTTGCTCTCGCGCAAGTCGCGCCCTGTAGTGCTAGCCCTACTCGAAGTATGCGTCACCCCATAATGTACACATTACTGCTTGGCGGTGTGACGGTGTGATCTCCTTACACCGTCATCTCACCTCTTGGTATCGCCTCTCTCCGCTTGTATCCTATCATTTTTTATTTTACATGTATTTAAATTTTAAATTTGAATTGTTCCATCTTCCTTCACTTTCTCATTTTGTTTTCGTACCACGGTCAGTCCCAGCTCGACCGCCACAACAGTCGAAGCTGTTCCAAATTCCATTGCGAATAATCGCTAATTCCGGTTCTTTACTACGTTTGTAATCATTTAATAAGTTAAATCATGTGTAATAATTTATAAGTCTACAGCCTTCATGTATCTATTTCTGTAATCAGTTTCTCGGCCCATTTAGGGCCCTTTCTTTAAACTTTACTTCTTTAATAAATGTTGTGGACCGGAAGTTTCTGATTACATTGCCTAGTTAGGGTTACAACCCTTTCAGCGGTACAAAGTGGTATGGTTATAATTATGGTATATGTCGGCAGAGATTCATGTGAACGTTGGTGTCATAATTTAACCTTTTTATCGTTCTTCTAAATATGTCCATGTATAATCATACATAAGAGTTCTTGGCAATACCCTAAATTGATTCACTGCACAAACGTGAGTCAGGACTCTTAACTGTAGTGATTCATTTTTAAGTGTATTTTCCTTCAAAGTTTAAATACACTATCCGATCTTTTGAACTCTAGAAGGGAAAATTTAAGAAAAGACTCGCAGACGTGACTTTTATTTGCGTAAAGGAAATAGGGCTAGCGTTGTGGACTGTGGAATCAACTGCCTCCGTGGCCGAACGGTTACCATGCCGGACTGCCACGCAGAAGTCCCAGGTTCGATTCCCGGGCCGGGAGAAATATTTGTATGGCCTACATTTATTTCTCTCGTGAGTTTGGGTGTAATTTGTGGTTGTATATGTGTGTGTCCATGGCACCCGCGACACAGGGTTTCCCTAGTGCGGGGCTATGTTGATTGTGAGCGTTATATACTTGTAATATACTCCCGGACACATAATTCGACCCACTCCGCATTTTCAGTATTAACTGCCCTAAGCTTAAGCAATGTTTGATTGATCAAAAACTATTACGCAATTTTGAAACTAGTATACTATACGTCTTTTCCATAAGTACTTGTTGGGAATTTGGATTTGCAAAACCGAGTGAAAACTTTTTCTTCGATGATAGCACTATTTGTATTCTAGCCCTTTACGACAAAAATGCGAGGTGGCTAGTCCGGGAGTATATTTAGTTCATTTAATATCACGATGTTTTTCAATTATTTGCTGCCATGGTATTCAATATTTTTTGTAAAGTTACTCCTCTAGTCTGTTATAATTACTAATACAAAGATCTGCAACAACCATATAGAAAACAATCATAAAGATCTGCTGGTTCGTTTCGTAACTTACTTGTGAGAGAATCAGCCACGATATGATGAAGGATCAAGTTTTCTTTGTGTTCGATCTTTGTATTATAATTGAAGAACATACTGTTTCCAAAGAGGAGAATAAAATAGAATCACGTTAACGTTCATTATACTAAAGACCTAGACGAAGTTATTTAGATCAGATAAGGGAAAATGACGTGTCATATCAGGAACTCCGTGATAGGGCGCTGAATTCAGCGTTCAGTTCATGGTCGTCGATTACCGTACCGACAAAAGCCTAGCTCTTAAATAAGAAGAAGATAGTATCTTTTTATATTCTGCAAAATAAGTACAATATTTTATCATGATATTTTGTTTTCTTTTAATGTTGACTTATTTATTAGACTATGGTATTTGCATAAACATAAGAACATAAAACTAAGTAAATTTAAAAATTAATTCACAAGTTAATTGAACACTACTGGGTCTCTTTTCAAGGTGTTATAACATGTGTATTTCGCAATTGACCGAGTTTGAATTACATGATATTTCAAGGAATGATAACAAATGGTGACAAATGTGTGTGCTACAGCGTCCTGACACCGGTAAAAAACACCACGAAATTAAGACGCAATCCTATTATGATCATTAGTGATAATAAATTAGCATCTATGATTCATAAAAAGTAAATTGATGCGTCATCGCAACCCTGTACTATAATGACGTCATAAATGCAATGGTGCGTCGTGATTTCACATTGTCCCCTCAGATTTGACTCATGCTGTATAAATAAGGGGTGTAATAATATATAAGTCAGAAAATCGATAGTAATTCACTCAACTTACTAAAGTTCGTCTTTAATCGCACTAAACAACGTAAAGATAAACAGTTGATTGATTACTTAATTAGTTAATGTCAGTTTCGACTATGGTAGCACCAATTAAAGATTATAACTTGTCTTCACTAATCTAAAAAGTTAATTTAAGTAATTATATGTTAAAAGTTATTAAATTTGGGTCTGGTTATATTAAACACATTCATAAAAGTGCAATAAAAATATTCTAGTTAGTCACAGGTTCATGGAAATTAGTAATTAAATACTAAGAAGTCAGATGACAAACGATATTTAGCAATAAATTCATAAACAGTTTGAAAATTCTCAGTATACTTTTAATAAACGTGTGATTTTTTAATGTTCACGTGGTATTTTTGTCGACAGATTACGAAGAGGCATGCAATGGATGCGCTAACGAGGCGAATTTTGTACCGTAAATTGCACCTTACATCGTTCTGAAAGTGCGCTTTTATTTAAAACAGGCTGTTCTCGAGTATTATATATATTTTCTTAGTTAGGTTTTTTATACTAAAAAATAGAATTATCTTTCGATTTTATAACTATAAAGTCCTAGTTTACTGACTGAATCTTTTTCAAGGCCGCTATATGAAATCATATAATGTTTATTGTGCGAGACCGCGTTCCACTGAGTTCCTTATGTACAAGTTATAAAACTGTTGGTTCTTTTTTAAAAAGGATATTCTAGATAAAATGATGATACAACTAATAAACTAAGGATGTGATCAAAAATGCTTTTTAGTTTTAAAAAAAGTACGTAACTTACAATTATAACGTAAAAAAGTTCTTTTACACAATTTCCCATGATGTGAAATAAATAGAAAGAAAGGGAAATAACGGTTAGGTATCACGAGATTGTAAAGAATGATTGTATCTTTTTGAGAGGTAAAATGTTTCGGGTTCTTTACAGGTTCTATGGGTCACGGGTGGCTGACTTTAGACTTTAGAACAACGGAAAGTGCCTGAAATCCAGTAAAACGTATTCATCCTTAAATTTGCCACTTTTAGAGCTGGAATTATTTTCTAAAAATTTGAATGGGACTATTATTGAGGAACGTTATTTTCCAACAAAAAGAATAATAATAATAATATTTTCTGCCGTATCTGGACCTGGCCACCCCGAGATCACCGACATGTGGGATGTAGCCTCCACTAAAATAGTCCCAATTGTGTTGTCCGCAAATGGGTTAATTCCAGTCAGATTTCCCGGCCGACTGTGCCATTGCCGGGAAATACCGCCTCTCCCGTTTAAAAATTCAAAATTAAAAATGTTTTAGGTCTTTGGAGAGGAGAGAGACTAAAATAGATATAACAACAATAAACGCACACACTCACATCGAAGTCGTTTTACAAGTTGATTAACATTCACCAAAAACATACAGTCGTAAAAACCTTTTTTTGAAATCGGTTAAAAACTATTTCATTTCTAATCACAAATACCTATGTATTGAACTAGCTGGTGCCTGTTACTTCCTATACGTAGAATTATGTATTTTGAATAGCCGACTGCACTTGGTTCTCCGTGTGACGGTGTGACCTCCGTACATCGTCGTCCCACCTTTTTATCGTCTTTCTTCGGTTCCTGGCCACTCGGATTTAAATTTTGAATTGTTCCATAGCTCTTTTGCCCCGCATTCTGATTTTGTTTCGTTCAACCTCACTCCCTGCTCGATCGCTAATGTCATGTGTCAATTTTAATAAGTGTATAACCACTACAACCTTCGAAAGGATTGTAACCGTAACCACCGTGGTCGAGATCACGGCAGTAAAACAGGAACCTTCCGGTCAACAAATTTATTTAACGTGAAAAAGAAGGTAAAGAAAAAAAACTGTAACAAATAAAACGTAGATGTAGAAAACAGTACATTAATAAAAAAAACACGCCCTAACTTAACCTAAAATTGGTAGATGTTAGATTTAGGCACTTCGATACAAGATTTACATTAAATGTATTATATATCATCATATTATATATATCGCGGTCAAGCAGAGAGGGACCGTGGTACGAAGCATAAATGAGAAAACGAAGGAAGATTGAACAATTCAAATTTAAAATTTAAATACAAGCAAAAGAAAAAATGATACGATACAAAAAGGTGACATGACGGTGTAAGGAGGTCACACCGTCACACCTTTATCATGTACCTATGAATACGTATCTGCAATTTAGTATATCTCGGCCCTTTTGGGGTAAGTGTACTTAATATCTTTATATTCATCATCATTAAGTTAGGAAGTGTTTTATAATAATGTGCCTGTTTTCTTTATATACCTTTTATTGTTACAGCCTTACTTCTTTGTTACCTTATCTGTCCTTAATCGGCTTGAAATATATTTGTGGACTTGAAGTTTCCTGTTTTACTGCCGTGAACCTAGTCACGGCTTGTTAGGGTTACAACCCTTTCATCCGTACAAAGTTCCATCCCCTTTAAGATTTATTTTTGTGACAAAAAGTAGCCTATGTCCTTTTCCTAGGTCCCATCTATCTCTATATTAAAATTCATCAAATTGGTTCAGCGGTTCAGGCGTGAAAATGTAACATAAAGAGCTTGCCTATTTCTGCTGCATGGAACTTATGTCTCAGGGTGAGGAGCGCAGTGGCAGTGCCCATTAGATCAGTGATAAATAGTGTAGATAGAGATTTAAAGCTCTGAGTGGCACTGCGACTGTTATGGACAGACGTGTCGCTTAACACCAGGCGCACGACTTATTCGTCCCGTCACTAGATATTATAAATAAAAACGATTTTCCACTTTTTTAGCAACTCTTCTATTCGTCACGTACGAAACGCGAGTGCTATTTCAAGCTTGCATTGGTTGCTCTTCAATCTGTCCCGCTCCAATGGCCTACGTGACTATTCACTGAACCAAAGGTAACATCTCTTATCGACTTTTAATTGATCATAACCTCCTTCTAACTGTTTAATAATAAATTCTTGACAAATAGGTTTTTAATATCGTATTTTTATAATCGAATTTGTTTATTATACACTTTAATACCTTTCCGTAAGGGTTATGGTCAGTATTGAAAAGTATATATCGATAATTAAGTACCGTAACACTCCTTCTTGTCATACGCCACATATTATGTATTTCGGTAATTTTCGAGATATTGGCACCTAAGAGATGTGTTGAGGCCTATGCCTAGCAGTGGAATAGTATAGTGAAAGTAATGGGATCTGAACAAACCTTATACTCATATTATTTAAAAAACAATTAAATATCGAGTTTTTAGGTTTTCGCGACTGTTACACATGAGAAATGAAACTATTTTTCCGGATTGAAATCGCGTGTATTTGTTTTTTCAAACAAACCGACGTTTCGGGCCCTTTACAGGTCCCATGGTCACGGTTAACTGAAGTGGTACAGTCATCAACCAGTTATGTCTAATATTAATGCAAATCACCCCATTTTTTGCACTATAGTTACAAAAGTAATTAATTAAATTCCTTATTTTTAATTTTACAAAGAAACATTCCAATTTACGCTACATTAAGTTTTACAAATTATTTTATTGAATGAATTTTTATTAAGCGAAGTATTTGTATCCGCATCAAAGAACATATAGCAGAATACCGTCGCGTAAACAAGTCTGCAGTCTGCGAGCACGTCATGGATAAACCTACACACTCAATGAAGGTTGACAAACCCCAGATCCTTGCAAAACAAGTCCGTTATTTACCCAGGATGCTGCGAGAGGCCATTGAAATTAAAAAACATCCTAATTTCATCAGGGAAGATGGTTTCTCCGTTCTACCACTTTGGGATCCTGTATTCCCTCTGATGAAAAATCCCAAACAGACATAAGACTGCAATACTAATTAATATGTTTTAATTTATTCTAATTTCTATTATTAATTATACTATTCATATACTTACTATTCATTCAATAAAATAATTTGTAAAATTGGAATGTTTCTTTGTAATAGTAAAAATAAGGTATTTAATTAATTACTTTTATAACTATAGTGAAAAAATAGGTTGGTTTGCATTAATATTAGACATAACTGGTTGATGACTGTACCACCTTAGTCAACAGTAACCGTGGGACCTATAAAGGGCCCGAAACGTCGGTTTGTTCGAAAAAACAAATTTACGCGATTTAAATCCGGAAAAAGAGTTTCATTTCCTAAACAATAAAATAACTTATTGGCTAATAAAATTTACTATATAGTGTCCAAATTTTTAAATGACAAATCCCTAACTTCATTGTCAGAATTTTTTTAATTTTTAACCGACTTAAAAAAAGGAGGAGGTTCTCAATTCGGCTGTATGTTTTTTGTATTTATGTTACGCGATAACTCCGCCATTTATGAACCAATTATGATGATTCTTTTTTTGTTAGAAAGAGGGTACCTCAGAAGTGGTCCCATTTAAATTTGAAGAAAATATTCGACCTCTAAGGGTGGTAAACTAGGGGATGAATGAATTATAAATTGAAATTGACCCATATAACTATCATTGCGTCTGAATTGCTGACCGACTTATTGAATCCATGTGTGCACGCCCATGTTATTAAAGAAAAAATAACATTTTACATTTGGTTTAGTATGTGTATAATTAATAACACTTTCAGTGCGTTTGTATGCCCTAATGTTTGGCCGGACACAGAAAAATTATACTTGTTTTGTACATATCGACTTCCAAATAACCTGTATTTTCACAAGTAAATGAATTATGATTATGATTATAGACTTTAAAAAAATATTACTACAATAAAATGTCCATTACGCTGGCTTTGCTTAACAACAACCCATATTTCACCGATCCCAGATAATTCTTAACATAAGTTATGACAAGATTAGATAACTATTTCTTTTGTAACACATAAAAATACCATGACGACGATGATGAGAAAATTCATCTTTTTATCAGCAAAACTATCATAGTTAAATCTGTCTTGGATGTAGAGTCGCGTGTATTTCAAAACAAACTAAATATAAAACAAATTTCAAAACTCACCAATCCTTGTATCCTCGGAAACATTTTTGCAAAATAATCTAATGCAACTCCACAAGCACAATAAAGTTGTAGCACAAGAAAACAAAACACTGTCACAAAACACTCGTATTTTTTAAACGCGAGACCGCATACGTGCGCACGATTCGATGCATACATTCAGTGTGAGGCGAATAAGCGTCAAAGCAGACACACTTTGTATGGCATGATTCACCGGCTGTAACTCAGAGGGGGAACTTTATCTTTTGTTTATCAGAACTGGCCCTTTTTTAAAGCATTGCCATTGGTCATTGAAGTGTTATTTGTTAATGACTATGTCGTCATAAATAAATTTTGCGTGGTACTTCTGTGTGACGTTAGGTTAAATTTTTTGTTTTTACTAATTATTTTTTCCGAAAACTTCCTTTGGTTATATTAATTTTTAAATAAGATGGCGTGTTATTACGTGATATACGCGGTTGTAGTATAATGGTTTGATGTACCACATTTCAACCAAAGGTCCTGGCCACATATCCCTGTCAAATCGAAAAGTTTTTATCATAACGACTTACTATCTTAGTGCGAATATGGTTTACTAATCGCTGTATCTTCTTTTGCATTATTTAAACAAATTTGATACGAGTTTTAGATCAAAATATACTGAAAATAATTTTCATTAAAAACTGTACCTAATTTGACAGTTTGTTAAGATAAGAGCGACAAGAGTACAATCTCAACTAAATTACAAATTGTAATGTCAAATACACACACAAGGTTTCAATGTGCAAATGAATTTTCTGTACGTCTTGCGGTTTGTACAGTCACGAACACAGAACATAATTGCGTCTTATAATTAACGATATATTTTCCTTTCAAATTACATAACAGTAGGTAAATGTAGAGTCGTAAACCCACGTTTTAATCACAAAGAACCATTACGGTGCAGTGGTGTATTTCTCTTTAATTGTTTAAATTGTAGCTTAGTTATTTAATATGCCTCATAATAGTAATATGCTTGACAACCACACTTGGTCTCAAACTAAGGAATTCTAGGAACAGCACTAATTTAGAAAAAGTTCATTTCACGGTTTGCATGAAAGACGCTGGATGAAGGGGCGATTCCCGGTAACCCCGACGTAAATAGCTCTCTGTAGGGAAACCCTGTATCACGGGTGCCGTGGATATACACATAGACAACCAGAAATTACACCCAAACTTATTAGAAAAATAAATGTAGGCCATTCAAATATTCGTTCAGCCACGGACCTCCGTGGAAAGAAAACAAATTTATTTTACATAGGTCAAATCTTGGTTGCACCCCCATTCAGTAGATTAGGTTAGGTTACTCATAACCCCGGCTCTGCCCCCGCGGGGCCGGGGTATCTGTAAGCAGATTCCCCCGGATTAACAAAAAAAAAAGGTTAGTATATGAAAAATCAGCACGAATTTGCTTTGTCATGTAACTCAGGAAGGATGGGTTTCCGTAACTCCCCACTCACAGGGGAGACTTAGGTATTGTACAGTCCTACCCTTATTTATAGCGCGAAGCAATGAGTGGCACTGCAACTGCTAGGGACAGGCGTGTCGCTTACCACCAGGCACACGACTTCTCCGTCCCGTCACTTAGTACTATAAAAAAAAGTGTAGACACCCAGATACGAGCAAAAGACAGGATCGCGCGTTTTCCGGAGAATTCCCGCAGCGACACGATTGACATAAAGTCACTGTAAGCCATGTACTACAATGTCATTGCAAATATTAGACATCACATACGTTGCTTTGATCCCAAAATATGTAATTAAAGCACTTGTGTTATGAAAATCTTGGTGAAAATTGGAGGAAATTTTGGTAAAATTACAGGCACATGGGACTTGTCAACTTATGCCTCAGGGTGACGGGCTCAGGGCAGTGGCAGGTTACGGGACTATGTCCTAATGTCCTTCATACATTATGTTGTCTATCTTATCTATGTTTACCTACTTTCAAAAATATGATTGATGCATCATACGCGTTAGTACAAGTTACTCATTATGTTTTATACTGAGAAATTATTTTAGAACACCTAAAATATTTTGAAGGTAATAGACAGAAGGCGGTCACTAGTTCACGCGTACCGTGTTCTTAGTTATTTTTTTCCAAACTCTTTATTTCATAGGTGAGCGAATTATACTTGAAACCGTTAAATGTTGTCTCGATCTATGATGTATATCACAAATGTGTACAAATGTTTTTTTACAAATAGTAGTATATTTCATACATTCAATTTATGTAACAATTGTTAATCATTTTCCTATTTGGTGTTACTTCCATTTTAAGTTGCTGGTGAAATTACACAAGGGACTTGTCAACTTAAGTCGCAGGGTGACAGGCGCAGTGGCAGTGCCCCTCAGATCTTTGTGATTTAAAGCTCTGAGTGGCACTGGACAGGCATGTAGCTTACAAGTCACTTGGTATTTTAAAAAAAAGTAAGTAATTAAAGCGCTTGTGTTATGGAAATCGGAAACAACGACGGTACACACACAGACCCGACACAATTCATGATACTTAAAAACTGTTGTATAATTGTTAGAAGACTACATATTGAGTTCTTTTCGGATTTAACTTTAAAGTTTCGGGCCCTTTACAGGTCCTATGGTCGGTTTGTTTGAAGAAACAAATATACGCGATTCAAATACGGAAAAATAGTTTCATTTTCTAAGACTACGTGTTATTTTAATTTATATCTAAACTAATAACACAAGTTCAAATAAGATTCACGACACAGTACTCAACGTCTGCTTTTTGGATATAGAAAATGCGTACTACAATTTAATGACTGAAAATCTAATCAAAACACTTGATAATTTATGTGTGGGTAAAAAGATATGCCAATGTTTTTGGAACTTTCTGATTGAGAGAAGACTTAAAGTTAAGGATGAGTTAGGTACAGTCGGAAGATATACTTGTAGAGGATTGACCCATTTCACCCTTGCTTTAGAATGTAGCAACGCATACATTAAGGCAAGTGCTTAATGACGCATTATTCTGTCAATATGTCCACGACTTCGTATTATATTCGTGTAAAAAGGATATCAATGATAATAAAGGCAACATTCAAAATGCTATCCACAACTTTACTCTAGGAGTAAATGAACTTAGTATGAAAATCTCTACTGAAAAAAGTAAACACTGTGTTTTTAGTAGGGGACACAAGAGGCGGAGATAAACAATACACCATTAAACCAAGTGGATTGTTACAAATACTTGGGCGTGCGCCTGGATAAATCACTTCGCTGGGGAAAACATGTCGATGAAACTATGGAAAAAACATTAAAGTTTTTGAATATATTGAAAGTACTGGCAGGACCCGGATGGGGCTTACATCCAAAGCATATACGCCACATCTTCATCTCCATAATTGGAAGCATAATAGACTATGGTTGTTTCTCATATGATAATGCGGCTAAGACCCACATAACCAAATTGGACAGGCTACAAAACCGGGCTATGAGGATTATTGGAGGGTTCATTAAAAGCACACCTACACACGGACAGAGAGTTTTACTGTTACTGTTGTTCCACTGCATATTAGAAGAAAATATTTGGCGTACAAATATAGTCTCAAAATGTTATCGTGGACCAATAATGTTAATGTAGCTCTACTGTCCGAAATAAATGCCCTTTGTTCCAATCAATACTGGACAAATAAGAAAATACCCCTTTTAGCAATTGTATATGAAGAAGTCAAAGAAGAACGAGTGAGCTCTTCCTCTCCTTTAGAAATGTTTAGCCTAAAAACATGGATAACTAATATAAATTTGCAGAACATTGTAGTCCTAGAGTTAGAGTCAGTTAAAAATAAAAAGAAAGATTTAGATTTAAATACTGTCAGATTTCACATTCAATTAGGATTACAAAAAAAATCTAGAATCACACGTAATTTATACAGATGAAGCAAAGAGTTCTAATGGAGGAGGTGCAGCGATCTACGTTCCATCAAATGAAAGAGAGGGTACAATGCGACATTGTAACTGTTTTGAAACTTCACCCCTACTATGCATCATGTCATTAGAACTCATTGCTATATCAGAAGCTCTAACATACGTAATGAATACC
Source organism: Hyposmocoma kahamanoa (assembly GCF_003589595.1). Classification (NCBI taxonomy): domain Eukaryota; kingdom Metazoa; phylum Arthropoda; class Insecta; order Lepidoptera; family Cosmopterigidae; genus Hyposmocoma; species Hyposmocoma kahamanoa. Next base: position 2,823,390 of record NW_020654080.1, on the reverse strand, counting down.
ACTATGAATGAAATTGTTATTTGCAGTGATAGCAAGAGTGCTCTACATTTAGTCCACGGACATCGAGGTACACCAGTTCCATATATGGTCATAGTTAAAATACAAGAACTTGTAGCCCAAAATGTGCAACTAAATTTGCAGTGGGTACCATCACACACTGGACTAAAGGAGAATGATGAGGCTGACATCCTAGCCAAGCGTGGAATAACAGAAGGGCAAGTGGTGAATATACTACTACGTTACTCAGAATTTCTTCCCAAATGTAGTTCGAAATGTGCTCAAATGTGGAGCAAATATTTTGATATAAGAACAAAGGAAAAAGGTCTCTGATATCGCACAATTCAGTGTCAGCCTCCTCGTTTACCTTGGTTTGCAGAGTGCGACTATGGTAGAAAAATGGTCGTCATCGCACTAAGGAACCGGACACATTCCATTAAACAGTTTTGCTTTTTTAATGAAAAAAAGAAAACAATTCTCCTAATTGCGAGTTATGTGGAGTAGTGGAAGATGCATATCATTTGTTACTGGAATGTGTCCGGTACGAACAACAGAGGGCGGCGTTGATGAGAGACCTGCAGATCAACCGATGATATAAGTTAGTGATATAAATTGTATATTAAGCAATCCTCACACGAAACACGCAAAAAGACTATTACTATTTGTTGAATAGTTTCTCCAACAGCGCCACTCAGACATGTCAGCTATAGTTTAGGGTACGATGTAACTGGCATATACATTGTATAAAAGATCCTAAATAAATAAAGACCAAAAAAAATACTCTCTTAACTTATATTACTTAATAACACTTTAAATATTTAAAATTACTTTTAAAAAAAATTATATTAGATTTTAGTTTCTTAAGAGGGAGCAGAGGAAAAATTTCTAATCTTCGATTTGATTTTAGAAGGGTATATCCACTTTAAAGTTAAAAATAAATTATTGTATGAGTAACTACACGATATATTCGAGCATAGACATTAATCAGAAACATAAAACAAAAGTTTCCTCGATAGATAAAATTCACGAAATGACCTCTAATTTTCACATTTTTTCGATTTATCCTCGAAATGCTACAGGTTATTAGGATAAAAATTAGATAATTAATTATATTTATGCATGATCGACAACTGTCACTACGGATTTTTTTTTAATCCCTTTTAGAGTTATTCCGCTAAAACGAATTTGGTACTTTTAATGCGCAAAATTCAACATCTCCTGTCGCATGGCACGCGAACTTCAGGTATATATTTGTTTCACAAATTTGAGCGGAGCCAACGTCAAAACTTTTTTGGCATGCACCCTCTTAAGAATGAAATATATTTTAATTTAAACAAATTGCGGTGCCTTGAAGGATTACATGGCTGTACTTAATATTACTTTAAGAACTTTAATATTACCCATGTGATGCAATCAATAAATAAATATGAATATGAAATTCAAATAGGAACCTTCTCATCCAGCGTTCACAGTGCAAAAGGGCCACAATCAATATAATAAATATTTATTTTCTTTCTCCATGTTAATGATTTGCGATATATTTATCTTTGTCTCACCGGCGGGTGAGTTGCATGACCTCCATGACTAACTTAAGTGTATAACCAGCTCCGAAGACCGGTATTTAGTGCGTATCGGCTGAGATGTCACTCAGTTCTCGAAATGCATAAACGGCTCTTATGTATTTTTTTAAATAATGATAATGACACACGATTACGCGAAATAGAGACAAAATAACGGCCATCCAACCCTGGCAACTATCAGGCAAATGGGCCTTATGTCACTATTAAATATCAACTCTCGTTTGAATTGAAATCACATATTAGTAAGCTGATATAATACAGCGCCAACAACTGACCTGTGAGTACGTCTCCGTATATTTCAAAAATATTCTGTATTTATTGTAACAAAGATAATATCTCTAACTATGGGAGGCTGTTCCATTCGGTGATGTGGCAAAACGAAAGAACACCAAAATAGCAAAACAAACGAAATCACATTGCATCGGTAATTAAATGTGTAATTTTTCAATTGACGACACCCATCAATTGTTTCGAATTCAGGCTGGCCAATCGGAGCGTAGTTGTCACCGTAATAATTTGGCAGAACAGTTTTCAAACAAATTAAATGATATTCCGTCTCTATACTCGATGTTTACGGCATGATTTTAGAACTTTGTCACCGTTGTTCCGTTCTTCTTTATCAACCTCTGTCCACGCAAGGTAGGTCTTTTCCAATAAGTCAAATTCTTCCGATCTTGTGTCTTCCTCATTCAATTCTTATCCAGTATTGACAAGGTCGTCAGTTAGACATCAACTCAAATTATCAAAACCTCTCACTTGGTTGATCAGAATGTAATAACGATAATAAGACGCAGCTTAAGAGCTAAGTGACGTTTACAGATAAGGGGACAACTCGACAATTCTCAAACAATGCGTAATGTGTGAATAATCTTTGAAGTACATTCAATGATAAAGAGAGCAGACTGAAGTAATAATATCTTGATCCCACATTAGTGATTGATTTACTAGTACAAGCCTCACGTCAGTACCACTCCATTAATGATTACGTTTACGTTGGGAACCATCGTATCAATTCATTGTGATTGATACGTGGCACATTTGACATTTTCGATTGTGTATAACGTGAAGCGTCATGAACACTCCTCAAAATTATATTTTTTTTACAATACTAAGTGACAAGGACTTGCAGTGCCACTCATAGCTTTAAATAGCAAAGATCTGAGGTGCACTGCATTTGCGTCCATCACTTTGAGACATAAGTTGACAAGTCCCATGTGCCTATAATTTCACAAGCACCCTTGTCCTTCAAAACCGGTACACACTAATGCTTACAATACTTCCCTGGACAAACTCTTTCACAAGAAGCTCTGCTGTTACTAAAATACATATATTTATTCCATTTAAACTCTCCTGACCTGGTTTATGTCCCATCTATTTCTTAACCTTTTGACATAAAGTATTTAGTGTCATTAACAAAACAGATTTAAAAATCTTCTATTATTGCAATTTATGGACACACAACTCATAATACTAGTCATGCGATTGAAGTTGTATAGCCTGTTTAACAACATATATGAAATATGCCTTAACTAGTTACGTTGTAAGTGGTTATTTACTGCAATTAACTGTATTGATGGAATGTATTGTGCTAATTTTCTTTTATGTGAAGCGGTTTCATATAACCATGAAGCTATTGTTAACCGCTTCTGTCTTTGTAAGCTAGAAATTCCAACTAAAGACCACGTTATTAGCTCATAGAACTATAGTTGGACTTAAGATCTCTTCCAGAAAGAAATAACAACGCTTTATAATATAAGTTTAAAGAGATTGTTATTCTTACACTATAGTCACAGTACATTTATGAAAATGTTATTTATATTAAGAAAACTGTTTTTTTTTATATAAAATATAGTGACAGACATAACATTAATACGAGGAATAAAAATAAACTAGCTATTCTTGATAGTCGTCTTCATAAAGTCTCAAAGTTATTTAAGGGGCAATCTATACGCTTCTATAATAAGAGGTATAAAACCATTGTGAAACAAAAACTTTACACTAAAGGTTGTTAGACAACTTCTGCGTACTTGGATGACAAAAATCCGTGGTAGTGATCAATTTAGCTCATTCAGGTATTCGCGATCTAAGATGTTTAAATGAAATATTGTAATGATAAATGTATTCAAATGTGTATTTACAAAGAGCCACCCGTAGAGTTTCTTGCTTATTCTTCTCAGGGGAATCTGCCTTACGAATGAGCTATAATAAAAATTTTTTTCAATAAAAATTTAAAAATACAGTGAATAGCGACATCTCTCGCCAGGGCTGGTAACTGTAAAGATAATCTAATTGGGTGATAAAACTTTCATAGATTTCTCATAGATGGTGCCACGACTAAAAAGTCGTTGAAAAAACCAAATACAAAGATACGACGCAAGCACATAGAAAAATTCGTGAGGTCCGCTGGTTCGTTCCGTGCCTTAGTTGGTATATCGTCTGGCACGGCAAGCTAGAAGACGTCGGTTCGATTCCGGCTGGATCGAAGGAATTTTTTCTGAGTGTTCGATCTTTGTATTAACAATTATAACAAACAAGTGGAGTAATTTCACAAAAAATAATTGGATATCAATCATTGACTTACAATTATATGGACGTCGGGTCCGCGCTAAAAAGTGTCCGAACTTATAGGGCGTTAAAATCGTATACAGAGCGTCATTCACGCTTTAGTCTTCGTTTGTTCGACTGACAGCGAAGCAAGCAAAATTAGACAGTACTGCGATGACATTACAATTTAAATTCAACGTTTTAGCTTTTTCATATTCCTTTACATGTCACTACGTTTAAATAGGTTGACTTGGGACATTTTTTTCGTGGTTTTTGTATTAGACCCGACGTCCATTTATTTGTAAGTCAATGATATCAATTCAATAAAAATTGTATTCAATATTATATTAAATATCATAGTTAAAGCTCCTTGTGAAATTTTGTCCGGCGAAGTAATGCCACCTTACTTATTTCTGCCGTCAAGTGCATGAGACTTATCAACTTATGTTTGTGAGCGACAATGCAACTGCTATGGACAGGCGTGTCGCTTAACACCATATGCGCGACTTGTTAGTCCCGTTACTTGGTATGATAAAAAACAAAACAAAAACGCTGCAAGTCCCAGTACAGCGTTTTGTAATTTCCTTACAAATAGAATTTTAGACAGTTATTAACACAAAAAAACTTAACTTTCAAAATAAAATATATAATGGCCAGATAAAATCATAAATAATCGTATTGATTGTTCTGATACAGTCTCGAAAATTAAAAATATAAAGCACCCATACGTACATTTAGATGTAAACTAAGTTTGTCACGCCAATGATATCGATGCTGATATTAATTGCGGATATATCGAGTCGTGAAATGACCTAAATGGCACATTTTATGTACGTTACGTTTTTAACATAAGATATAACTTATTCCACAACGATTAAGCTAGGCAGGTTGAGTGTTTTCATGCAGATTGATTCTTTTGTAAATTAACATCGCATAATACGTCACATAACGCCCCACCACTGCAATACATCGAACGTGTTCGCCGAGGAGGGATCACCTGACTTCTTTGCTGTTGTCAGGGCTCGTGTTGCTTCCTTTTGGGACAGATTGCTTTGTTCTGATAACGGCATATGGAGAGCTATATCCGCAGATATGTCTGGTGCAATTTTTAAATACTGGCGTTTCAACCCCGACGCAAACAGGAAATAGAGTAAAACGAAGACCTGTATGGGACATACCTTAGAATAATAACGCATAGAATAATAGTTTCATATCAAACGAACTGTCACAAGTGAGGCAAAAATCAAATTCATGTAGGCTAGTTTTAGTAGTAGGTTAATTTTCGGTTTTAGTGAATATTAATATAAAAATACAAGTGGAAACCCGTTACTTCCTTGTGGATTGTGATGTTAGTATCTATTTTATGTTAGTATGACGTATTTTTACACTAATTTACCGCACATTTCGTCATTTTTAGCTAAAATTCTTGAGCTGTTCGCGGTGCAAGTTGACCTTGAGCACTGAAGGCCCGCGCGCTCGTGTAGGCCCATTGGGCGCGCTTTAATTTGCCTCACTTAGCGTGTGCGGACTAGGTGTCTATGCGTTATTATTCTAAGGGTCATACCTTATTATCGAGTTCTTAGGTTTTCGCGATTGTTACACATGGGAAATGAAACTATTTTTCCGGATTTAAATTGCGTATATTTGTTTTTTCAAACAAACCAAAACGTTTCGGCCCTTTACAGGTCACAGTTGAGTTACATACACTGCTTTATCTATTATAAGCTCTATAAGATGTGCTCAGGTGCCGCATGTTACTATTGACGAAATGGCGGCAAATAAAACTTTACTCCTGCAACCGTGGTTTTTTAAAATTCATAGACAAACTAGAGTTGGCCCCAACTATCATATCGTTAGATATCTAGTAACGTGTGGAATTTGTCAAAATTGTTTATTAATGACATTTCTTTCGAATAAAACTTGATCTCGACTGATATAAATTGAGGTCAATCAAATTCTTTTCTTTTTCAGAGACGTTCGATATTTGAATGTAATAATAAAAACGAATTTGATGCTAATATTGAAGCAATAATATAATTTTCACAGATAAGAAATTTGTTCTAACAAAACAGTTTATCTTTATGCTGGTCATAATTTTTTTTTTCGGTTTTTGTACACATCAGCAACAACCCTGGTTATAATGATTGTTTCCAGAATGTGGGTCTATTTACTACACCTCTGTACAGGTACAAACGCGAAGTTTCTGTTTTAATAAATACTGGCTCCTTCTAATTACTTACTATTTATACCTAATTATAATTATTGTAATTAATTTTATATGTTATGTATACGTGTGGAAGTATGTGGCTGTTTAACGTATAATTTTCAACCATTATCTATTTTACTTAATTTCTCCCTACAAGTAACGGAATTTTGAAATCCACAAGACTACACGCTTGTGTCACTTTTGTGGAACAAGTTGCTGGTTCGTATTTTTTTAATCTTGCTTGTTCAATCTTTGTTATTTGTTTAGCACTTAAGTAAATGTTTGTGTTTATCTGATAAATAAATAAATAATATCGAATGTAATGCAGAGTAAATTAAATGCATTTCTTAAATTATTAAACTTAGGTGTTTTTGAAAAAACGTCACATATGCCCATATGTGATATTTTTTCAGAACTTTTGTTATACTGCCGTGATCAGTAGAAAGGCCGATCTTTCACTACTTGTATTTTTTCCTAGGTGGATAAAGTATGAAGTTACCGCAAGAGAAAAGTAAATATTTTTTTTAATTTCGTTTCTTTAAACATTATTTTCTCGATTTTGAGCTTTTGTCACAAGCGCCCTTTCAACTAACGGCGGCAGATTACAGCGTATTGATTTGTCACGGTAGAAGATAAACTTATAAAATTGTGGGAAATCAAGATAGCATGAGCTGGGAATAGATAACTACCGTGTAATTAAGACTGGTAAATCAGAGGTGATAAAGTTTAGCCCAGTCTTTTTAGACCTGAACTTCTTAAAGACATCCTCAATGTAGTTTCTACACATCCATCCATATCGAGAGAAAATAAATTTCAAAATACAATGTCAATTAAAATTGTAAATGGTAGTTTAGAAATTCCCGTCGGATGTAGTCTAGACGACTGATTATCGGAAACGTGATAATGTAAATATTAATACAACACTGTGTCATGTTTAGTCATCGAGTATATAACCAGAAATAGAGACGCAATAAGGGCCATCCATCCCTGGCAACTTGTCAGGCAAATGGGCTTTATATCAATTTTAAATATCAACTCTCGTTTGCGCTGAAATCACAAATTAGAAAGCTGAAATAGTACAACGCCAACAACTGACCTGTGTTGAAGTGTGTGTTGACGGAGACGTACATCCGTATATTCCAAAAATATTCTATGTTTATTGTAATAAAGATAATATCTCTAACTATGGGGGGGTTGTTCCAGTCGGTGGTGTGGGAAAAACAGCGAAACATTTAATTACAAAACAAACGGAACCGCATTTCATCAATCGATTGACGACACCCGTCAATTGTTTCGAATTCGGGCTGGCCAATCGGAGCGCAGTTGTCACCGTAATGATTTAGCAGAATAGTTTCTATACAAATTGAATAACATTTCGTCTCTATTTCTAGTTTTATACTCGATGTGTTTAGTTTATACATGGTTATGGTATAATCATTCCCTTTCCATTTTCGAGGAATTTTGATATTGTTGACATACCAACAATACACACGAAGCGACTCGATTTCCTTTTATTATAATACAAATGGTCTGGAATTTTCTGCCTGCAGATACATTTCTCCACAAATATAACTTAAGCCTTTTGAAGGTGTTATGAATAGGGTTTTCTAGGCAAGCATGCTTCTATTACGACCGCATCGGCACTTAACATCTAATGGAATTTTGGGTAAATACTCTATGTTTATTATACCCTGTTTTGTCACATATATTTTCAAATATGTTTTGCCATTACAGGCGTATACAGCAAGATAGGTATTACGCAAGATGACATGAAAAACTTTAATTTAAAAAGAATATAGATAGTTATAACTTGTTTTTTAAAACCGACCTCAAAAATTTGTGGAATTACATCTATTTGCCAAGTTTCTTTGAAATCGGTTACCGGACAACCGGATTCATCCCCTTACAGGAGGAATAGTTTCTTTAAATTTAAATAGGACCAATACTGAGTCACAATTCGCTTCACAAATGTTAGAGTAAGCGCGTAACACACACAAGAAAATCAGTCCAATTGAGAACCTCCTTCTTTTTTGAAGTCGGTTAAAAATAAAAATTATGTGTAATTTTACAGAAATCTAAACAATTCAAACATCTAATTATTTCCACTAGCCAAATATAAAATAAATAGGAAAAAAAATAAATGCATGTATTTGAGAATGGTCTGTTTTAGTCCACAAAAAGTTTCTAAAGTCTAATTTTGAGTTAAGTAGATATTTTAATTGTTTCTCACAACATTCTAACGACGATTTTGACGTGTAAAGAATCAAATTTTACGTTTAGCAATGGCATAACCTTAAATTATACGTATTTTGAGTTGCAACACTATTGTAATAGAAGTGCGATATTATCTTATCGAAAGAAATTAAGTTTATATACGTATATCAATAAATATGAAATTCAAGAGCTGTGTAAATTGAAACAGAGCGATCCAATTTAAATACAAATTCACTGACATAAGTTGATGCTTTGTGGAGTATTGCGTAGTATAACATTGTAGTATATGTGTTTGTACTATTGTGCAATAGCGTTATTTCCATTTATGAATTAGGCCTACATGGATATCGTAGACTGCAGAGATAAACGACAGATAATGCAATCGTGTTGTGCAACTGGTCTAATGACATTATTTATAAATAGATCTGCATGTTTCTTTTTATATTTCATTTTAATACATCAAGGTCAATGCCCTGAAGATAACAGTGTGTGGCCATATATTTTTAACCGACTTCAAAAAAAAATAAGGAGGTTCTCAATTTGACTGTTACTTTTCATTACTGTGGCATTTCAAATTGGAAAGAGGGTTCCGCAGTATTGATTCCATTTAAATTTGAAGAAAATATTCCACCTCTAAGGGTGGCAAACTAAGGGATGAATCCGGTTTCGCGCACTTTCCGGTAACCGATTTCAATAAAACTTGGCAAATAGATGAAGTTCCACGAACTTTTGAGGTCGGTTTTGTTGCATGGAAGAAATTGCTACATTGCAGTAAGGCCGCCTGTTGCACATAAACTAACTCTTTCTATACTTTATGTTGCTGTTCTATGATGTCACCGTATTTTTATGTCCAGTAAAGAATATTCCATTCATTCATTTAAGAATAAGTTAATTTGCCCAAAAATTTGTTCCAGCAATTACAGAGGATAGAATGGGGTTTACTCTATCCTCTTAAATAAGATATAGAATAAATGAAGTATAATTAGGTCGTCAGACGTACCTAATGTAAGGCCTATCTTATTTTTATATTTCATGCTACCAAGTGACCGAAATAACAAGTAGTGTGTCTGGTGGTAAGCGTCACGCCTGTCCATAACAGTTGTATTGTCGTTCAGAGCTTTAAAGCACAAAGATCTGAAAGGCCCTACTACTGCACCCGTCACCCTGAGACGTAAATTGACAAGGCTCATGTGTCTGTATTACACCAGAACTCTTCAATCTAAACCGTAACAAGGTAATGCTTACTACTTGACGGCAGAAATAAGTAAGGAGGTAGTACTTTCCTGGACGAACTCTTTACTGCTACTCTGTATTTTTCGTAACGTTTTCTCTTTGAACAGGTGAACATATTCTTCATCGGAAGTGCCTACCTACGACCTAGCTCACAGAAATCTGTGAGCTAGGTCTCACAGATTTCTGGTCACTAGCGGTTTCAGCCCGGCCCTCTTGTATATTTTTCGGGAGAAATACAAACATTATTTTGTGAGCGAAAGAAGAACGAAGAAATTTCTTGGTGGGTGAACTTAATTAGGCGGTTTTTTTAACTTCAAAGAACGCTATGCCAATGTTAATTAGAGCGCTATGTATATGAAGGTACAATTTTCAAATTGTGTAACTGTATTCGTCCCACATGTACCTAATGAAGCCATTCTGCGTAACAATACAATAAGCGTGTACAACAAAGTCTTAATCACAAAATAAAATTTCAACAAATAAACACTCGCTTGCATGTAAGACAATAGATTATCGGTAAATAAGTAGTATTGTTTTATTTAACTACTAAATCCAGTCATTCTGTTTGCTTTGATAAAAAGATAAGGCGTAATGGATTATTGTTTGCTGTTCTAGCAATAACCGGGTTGCCAAACAGTCTCACCTAGAAACGCCTCATCGGTTCGTAATCGAGAAAAAGAAATAAAATTATTTGTATGAAAATCCCTTTTTTGTGAAGACTTTCACTTGGACAAATATTACCTTGAATTTCATACCATCACCTTGAATTTTTACTACAGTATCATTATAATCACGGGTTTCTTCCATGTTTAATCTTATACAGGGTGTGCGGCGTACACGAGCGCAGGGTCTTAAGATGGTTTTCCACTGGCGAGACAAGACGAGAATAGAAATCTCGATGGCCTATTTCCACCAAAAATTGCCATTAATGTGTATGTATGTCTATGTCAATACACGGATCCGCCGTGCTCCCGATCCGACACGCGCCCGTCCCGCACCCACTGTCAGTGTGTTTCACGTTTTATAATTACAGAATTTCCGATCACTGGGGAAAATTTAACTGCAAGTATTTCATTTTACTAGAGGGCGCCAGGGTATTGATTGCACCCGAGCGCTAGGTTAGGCTAGCGCCGGTGATAGTCGAGATAGCAAATATTTTTCACACTACCTATTGCGTTCTGGTTCCAGCGTTTCGCGATCCTTTCAAGGCGTTTTACGATGTTGAGCAAAACTTATCGCAAATGTGTTGTTTACAGAGTTTCGCAAAAGATTCCTATTTTGATAAGATTTAGCTTTATACTGCAGGGCGTCTCACGGCTATGGGACACGGAGGGGAAGTACTCTAAATATTGTATATAGATATTTTGGTTCATGGACACTGTTATATGGGGTAATTTCACATTTTGGTTATTATGTACAGACAACGGCACATCAGACTACACATTCTTGTTCGAAAATTGCCTCCAGTGCAACGGAACAAGATACCACAATGTGTAGCTTGATGTGCTGGCGTGTGTACATGTAGGCGATTCCATCTCAAAAAAAAAAACTAATAATATCTTAGTAACTAGAGGCGTTTGAACGAAAAGCACTTAAAAAGTCTGCTTTTTAAAATAAGCGCATAAGCACGCTTTTCATTTTAAGCGTAAGCGTTATCACTGGTCAGTTCTATAGATACTCAACAATTTCATTTTTTACAACGTGCCTAAGTTTCAAATAGCGCCATCTATGTTTCCTAAACAAATTAATTCAACATAACGTTGCAAGCATTTTTAAACATAAAGTCTATGCGCTTAAACGTTTTTCTAAACGACGTTTTAAGCTTCTAACTAAAAAGCGTTTATAATAAGCGAAAAGAGCTTTTACGAGCACGCCTTTTAAACGTACCTACTTTTTAACGTTAACAAAATAAGCAGTTTTTCCATTTCACCGGTTAACAACTATAAAAGTTAAAAAACTTATGTTTTTTAACGCTTTCAAACGCCAATGAACAAAATGTTCATATAATAATGTTATGTCATAAATAAAAACATAACTCGTTTTTCACAAAAAACGTATCTTAAAAGCTTTAGTGGTCTGCTCTTGCGATTCGCTGTCAACACAACGTTGCAAGCTTTTTTAACATAAAAGTCTATGCGCTTAAACGTTTTCTAATTGGTTTTGTTAGCTTCAAGCTAAAAAGCGTTTAAAAAAGCAAACTTTTAAAAAAAGCATAACGCTTAAACGTTTAAACAAATAAGCTGTTTTTCCCATCTCTATTAGTAACCTCGTCGCCACTTGTGACTGCCATGTATTAAATGAAATGGAAATTAATTAATTGGCAAACTGGTAGGGGACCAATGACTTTTGAGGTCGGTTTTTTTAGTTCTCTCTCAGTACTGAGATTATTCATTAAGAGATAGATTCATTAAGGATGTACATTTGTCGGGTTTTTTCAGCATCCATATCATAATTCCAGATGTGTAAAAAACCTGTATCAGCAACAACCCTGAAACACACCCACGGACCTTGAAATGTAACCCAATTACATCAGTAACAATTAACATTTACGCCCCTTCTACTCGAAGTATCGATAAAACAAGTCATAAGTACTATTTTGTAATGTTTTAAAAAAATAAGTATTTATACAATATGTAAGAAAAGATCGTACGTGCATTTTACGAAATAGCTGTCCTTAAAGGTTGAATTTCCCATGTAGACCGTTTGGAGTGTTAAACAAGTTGGCACACAGAATTGCATGAGAATAGCCTGGTCACGAATGAGACCACAGCACATCTCGTAACTATGGTGGAATATTTAAATCCAAAAGATCGCTACAGTTACAGTAAATTCTCATTTTAAGGACAGTCCAGTATTGAACCATTACATTGATATTTTTAATACAAATATTTAAGTGCAATCTACTTAAAAATACGCAGATACCGTAAAGATTTTTAATTATATCTAAATTATCGAGAGTCATAAAATAAATACCGGTAAAATGAATCTGTAAGAATTAATACTTACTTAGCGTTAAATTTTTGTTATTTGACCTAGTTATCATGAAAATCTTTAAAATTACTGTACAAGGCAGACTGTACGGCTCATTTCCTAGTTTTCTAAGGTTATTTGCTTTCTACGAACCTTGCTGGTACTTCTGCAAAAAAACGTGATACGCACAGTACAGGCTATTGCGCCTGCCAACATATAAACAGCAATCAGTCTCGAGGCAATAAAAAATATTTTGTGTGTTTGCTATAAAGTTTTTCAAGGCGCTTTGAGATTTAAAAAATAGTTTTTTAAAAGTTTTATCGAAAAGTTATACTAAAAAGCTAACCTAAAAATATTAAAGTGGTATTACGAATTCTCCGAATACTTTTTTATTAAGCTTCCAACCCACATTGACCCAGCCTCTTTTACTGATGAAAAATACTGCAGATACCTACATATTTTTGTTATATACTTTCTATTCTCTGACAAAATCAGTGACAAGCATTGTTGTAGGCACCTAAATCAAGAACATTATCCGTTGTTTCAGGTGAAGCGTTCAATAATGCTCAAGATGGCGGACGCGTGCGCTGACAGCTCGAAACAAACCCGTTTTCACGAAATGCACGTCCAGAGACACAATAACGTCAGCATTCTGTACGCTGACATTGTCAACTTTACACCACTGTCAGAACGACTCAGTGCCTCTGATTTGGTGAAGACGTTGAATGAGCTGTTTGGAAGATTTGATCAAATCGCCCAGGTGAGGTTCTTTAAAATATTATTTTATGTTATACATATTTTCGTGGTGGATCATGTCTGAGTATCTACCACATCACCGACGACAGGCTACCGATTATGATTGGTCGAGAAGTCGGGTGAAAAGTCGACGGTTCCTGTGGCAGCAAGTATTCGCTAATAAATCCAGAGGAATGCCATGCAATTCGCCATACATACTCGTACATACAGATCGTAACTTTCAAAAAGGTCAAAATTCAGTTTTATATTCAGATGGTGCTGACGCCTGGAAGAATTTGTATTATGTAAATGTCCGTAGATGTCAACTGATTCCTCTTTAATATGAAAATAAGAAGTCAGATTCAATATTATTCAATTGTAGATCATGACCTAAAATAATTTTCTGAACTTTCTCAATGTTTTTTTTTATGTTACTAAGTGATGGAACGAACAAATCGTGTACCTGATGGTAAGCGACACGCCTGTCCGTAACAGTTGCAGTGCCGCTCCGAGCTTTAAATCGCACATATCTGAGAGGCACTGCAACTGTGCCCATCATTCTGAGACATAAGTTGAAAAGTCTACTATCTCAAATTTGACAACTTTAAAGGATGGAGAAAAATTAATTTATATAGCATCTGCTTTATTAAACAAAAATACGTAGTGTACATACATGCATGTGTAATAAAAATATTTAAAAACTACGTATTTTTATCTAATAAACCCATTGACTTACAAATAAATGGACGACGGGTCTAATACAAAAACCACGTAAAAAATGTCCCAAGTCAACCTATTTAAACGTAGTGACATGTAAAGGAATATGAAAAAGCTAAAACGTTGAATTTAAATTGTAATGTCATCGCAGTACTGTCTAATTTTGCTTGCTTCGCTGTCAGTCGAACAAACGAAGACTAAAGCGTGAATGACGCTCTGTATACGATTTTAACGCCCTATAAGTTCGGACACTTTTTAGCGCGGACCCGACGTCCATATAATTGTAAGTCAATGAATAAACCAGATGCTATTTATATGACGCAAACAATTTCTTTCTTCACCTGTAAAGTTGTCGAAATTGAGATAGTACCGATTGCCAGTTCACAGCCGATAAGTTGACAAGTCCCATAAGTCCCATGTGTTTGTTATTTCACCAGCACCATTACCCTTCAAAACCGGAACGCAGTAATATTCAAATCACTGCTTGGCGGCAGAAATAGGTAAGGTGGAAGTACCTACTTCACTGGACGAACTTTCTCACACGAAGTTCTACTGCTATTAAAATATAAATATGTGAGTCAATAGATGGCATCGTGTGTTACAAGTTGATTTTATAAATTAACCCTTTCTAATATGGGTAGATGGCGCTAATCCTAAACAAAGTAAAAGAATAGCCGGCACTATATCGCACTATTGGTTTCAGTAGGCACACTATAAGTTTCCCGAACTGGCCACTTACATAAACAATATTTGAAAAGTAATTACAACATTTGAAAATAGAGCTCTTTGCCTGTAGAATACAGTTTGTTTACTTTAATACTGACTGTCACTTGTTTTTACATTGTGGCGTCGTTTTAGAAATTGGTTGTCTACGTCACCATGGATTTAACTCGTGAAAATTTGCGTAGTATAATTTTATACGACTTTAAGTATAATTTTACAGCTCAGCGGAGCTTCGCTTGGCTTCAAACCGCTTTTGGTGATGGCAGTTTGGCGGTTTACAGAATTCAAACGCGGTCGTGTGAATCTTAGTGACGAATTTCGTGATGGTCGCCCGTCCACTGTTGTGAGCAACAAAAACATCGATGCTGTGCGCCGTATAATCATAACAGACAGGCATGTGACATACCATGAGATTCGGGTATCTTTAGGCATAGGCATGAGTCAAATAAAATCAATACTACACAAACATTTGGGTGTGAAAAAGCTGTGCCCTCGGTAGATCCTATACAATTTGACTGAGGCTCAAAAAACGGATCGCGTCACTTGGTACAATGCCATGCTTACCAGATTCAACGAAGGGGCGTCAAATTTGGTGTGGAACATAGTAACAGGTGACGAAACATGGATTTATAGTTACGATCCCAAAACAAAGCAGCAATCGAGCGTACGGGTCTTTCGAGATGAGCCGAAACCAAACAAAATGGCGCGCGTGCAAATTGCCTCTAAGCGGATGATTGCTTCTTTTTTTAATAAAACTGGACACGTGGCTACTATTGCTTTGGATAATCGTTGTACCGTGAATAGTGATTGGTACACGACCATTTGTTTGCCGGAAGTTATTGTCAAACTCCATAAAAATATTCTATTATATTATATTATTACTCCATAAAAACGCCGTATATCTTGCCCCATGATAATGTCAGTTCTCACACGGCCAGACAGACAAATGAATATTTGAAGGTGAACAACGTTGACCTTATGAGCCATCCCACCATACAGTTATGAGCCATACAGTCTCGACCCTTGTGACTTTTATTTATTTTCAAAAATTAAGGTCAATGATTTTCATCACCTGAAGAGGCTGTCGAAGAGTATGAAAAATATGTTTCAGAAATTGTCACGGAGGAGTGGCATAAATGTTTTCAAAGTTGGTTCATTCGTATGAAAAAGTGCATTAACGCTAACGGCGAATATTTTGAGAAACAATAAATTTATTTCTGATATTTATAGTATTTTTTTCTTATTCATTCCGGAAAGTTATAGTGCGCCACACGTATTAACTCAAAAAGTGGACTTTCTCAGAATCAATGAAATACGATTACTCACTCCCCGTAAAAAAACATTAAAATAGTATATGTTATAGTTTATTATAGACACAAACAATTTCCCAAATATATCTAAAAATAAAATGGAAAAAATAATTTTATATTTTTGGATATGGATTATTTTGGCCAGAACGAGCTCACATAAAGTGTATCTCATTTTGAGTTACGTAGATATCTTTTGATTGTTTCTTACAATATTCTAACGACGGTTTTTTTGACATGTAGAGAATTAAATTTTACGTTCAATAATGATATAATATTAAATTTGACATGTTTTGAGTTACAACAATATTGTACTAGCAGTGCGATATATAAAAATCTGTATAATAAGCGCCATCTGGTTGATTTGTTTGTTATCACTAGTAATTAGAGTAGCTGTGACAAATTGCAGCCCGTCAATATAAAACAAATTAGTTACAAAAATAGCTGTTTGGTACTCGCCGCGACATCTGGTGGACCAAAAGATACTAAATATTCGACTACGCGCTGTCTTGTAACGCGATTAGCACAGTCCTTTTGAGTTATTCGTCCATGTGAGTAATGTGCATTGGTGAATGTTTAGGCTGCTAACAGATTGACTACATATTTGGAATTAACGCGTGAAGTTGATAATGAATCCGTTAGCAGCCTTATTAGACCTATATTATGTATTGGAAAGGCTGATAAGCAAATGGAACTAGAAGTTAATGAAACCAGTTTTTAATTATGTCTAAAACTCTTAATTTAATACAGTTGACAACAATTTCAAAACAAGGAAAACAATTAACTTTAAGCAAGAATCTGTTTTATATTATCATAACTCGTAAATATTGTTCTTGAGAGTTCTTCAAATTAAGACAACAGTTTTCGACTTTACAAATAATCCTTCAATTCATTCGGGACTTATTCTAGTTAAGGTTTTCATAATTTCGTTTAACTTTACAAGAGGCCATAAATGTTTAGTCAAATTTTTGGAGTTGTTTATTAGGAAACATTTTGGGAAGATTTTCCTTGAACCTGTTGAAGATTAGAATTAATGTTTCTAAATTAAATTTTTTTGTTTCTAAATTAAATGTTTCCCCACCAATCTGGCCGGATTGCAAGAACTTTTCGACTGTGAACTGGCAACCGGTACTATCTAGATTTTCCAAAGATTTCGCTTTTTAATACCATTTTATAATATTTCTTACTCCGCAGCATTGCAAGAAATTCCATCTCAGATACATTTAACTTTGGCGCTAGACTCGACTTCACTGAACTTGTACTACCTTCTAACCAGAAACTTTATAAATGATGCAAACAATTCTTTTCTGTAAAATTGTCAAAATTAAGATAGTACCGGTTGCCAGTTCACAGTCGTTTTTCTAAGTGTTCGATCTTTGTATTAATATTTTTTTTATAATAACGCACACACTTAACTGCCTCTGTGGCCGAACGGTTGCCATGCTAGAATGCCACGCAGAGGTCCCAGGTTCGATTCCCGGGCCGGGAGAAATATTTGTATGGCCTACATTTATTTCTCTCTTCGCTCTAACCACGTAACGTAATAAGTACGATAAAGTGACGGATAACCCTGTCACTTCACGCACACATTTGCGCGTGTGCAGACAGCGCCTTGCTGTTGCAACCACTGTATTGAGTGTCCGGGGCATTGACTTACAAATAAATGGACGACGGGTCTAATACAAAAACCACGAAAAAAAATGTCCCAAGTCAACCTATTCGAAATTTAAATTGTAATGTCATCGCAGTATCGCGCTGTCAGTCGAACAAATGAAGACTAAAGCGGAGTTTGGCGCTCTGTATACGATTTTAGCGCCTTACAAGTGCGGACACTTTTTAGCGCGGACCCGACGTCCATATAATTGTAAGTCAATGGTCCGGGGTGAGCGTTTGATATTGCAGAATTTACCTATGTATTAGCACCTGACACAGGTAGTGTTCACCAAATATAGTTAATACATCACGCACGTTGACCGAGGCCGTCCGGATTTGTCCATTTCGCGAACTCGCCCGTACAAAACTACCACCATTAAGACACCATTAAGTCCAGGAAAGTCCAGGACTCGATTCAGAATCTTTTCGATATTTAACCGATTCGTATCTCGAATCGAAAGGCGCTTGCCGAGCTATTCAGAACATTCGAGATAAACGTTCGATTCGGATATGATATCGTTATCCAATAGCGTTTATGGAGTTAGTCGGTGAAATAGATTATAAGAAAAATGAAAATCTTTTTATATACAGTCAATTCGGGTAACTTTGAATCGTGGTGTAACTTTGAACGTAGTTGCGTAAAAGATTGAAAAATTTATTTTATGTATAGCAATCTTTTATTTTTAGTTTTGAAACTGTGTAAATCGGAACAAAATTGTTAAACGAAAGTTATGAAAGAAAAAAGTAATGTTAAATTGTATTTTTTTAAACTTTCGCGGTTTTTTCTTGGCGAAAGTAGTTTGGTGTGATTTGTTACTCAGTTTTAGAATCGGAATTAAATATATAAATCTGAATATTGACTGGTAAGTTTTGGTTTCCACACTTAAGTAGAGGTTTATATATCGCTTTTTTAAAGAATTATTTAATTTAGTTTTGTATTTACGCGTAAAACGAATTATATTTTGACGACGTTACCAAACAGAGAAATTTGGGTAACTTTGAATGTGTTTGACTGTGTTTTTAGAGAAGAGGGTAGTCTGTTTCCAGGGAGAGTTCTAAAAGTTACTTCTTTGGAAATTACTGTCTCAGTGCTCCAAAAATGCTTTTTAGGAGGTTGGTCTTGACCCTCTAACGTTGAGACATGTCAAGTTAATAAAGCCGATATTGTGAATATTATAAAAGAGCAACAGCTATCTAGAAAAGGCGGCCGCATTTATATTGCTGACGACATTTTATTCAAGGAATGGGGTGAATAGATTTTTGTTATGTATTTACTTTGCCTAAAATAATTGTTATAGGTGATTCATTTTGATCTCGTTTGATAGCTAAATAAGCGTAGAATTTATTATTAAACAGAAAATTTTCATTTTTATTCGCATTAATTAAAAAATCTAAAAAAAAAACAAGTTTTTCATTTCAACTAAATTAGTTCGTGTCGTTTTATTATGGCAATACCAAGTCAAATGTCGTTTTTGAACGCACTGTCAGGAATATTTGGACAGATTCACATCTAAAAAATATGAATATGTCGTATAAATTTACACAAACTGTAAAATATCTAGAAAATATACGGTTTCCATATCGAAGGCTAATCTTATTCAAAGTTATCCAAAATTCAAGGCAACTTTGAATGTGACTTTTGGAGCATCTAGAACAGTTTTGTTGAATAATTACTAAATTCCTTCTATAAGAACGAAAAAAGGGCTTAAAAGAACACTATTCAGTTAATAAAGTAATTGTTAAGAAACATAATTAAATTTGAAATTATTAGAAAAACGCAAAAAATGTTCAAAGTTACCCGAATTGACTGTACATAAGACTTTTTAATACAGTTGCTCAAAACGTGGTATTTTTCGTACTACAAATCGTGCCGAAAGTTGGAATTTTCGCACTAGTGCTTTTTACATTTCCATTTTTTTTTAATTTACTGTTGTTTCAAATCTTAAGCACAGAACTAAAGAAGTTGTATATTTATTTAATATGTATGTGCTTTGTGACGTAAGTCATTTGTCATTAAAACTTATATTTATTTAGAAATACTATATAATGAACGTATCGAGTGGAGGTCCACAATCTCTGCCTACCCCTGAATAGGTGACAGGCGAGATTTTTATGTATATATTTGTTCTATGTATTACAGATAAATTGTATCTCACTACCGTGCACGGGTTCCTAAAGAAGTTTAAACAAAAGTACCAGGACTTCATAATAAGAAAAGTGGTTACAGACCGATATTACAGAAAATAAACAAAAACAGCACGTTAGAACTAGATTTCCATAGACTTTTATATAATGGTTGCAGTGGTTGTATTTCATTATTTTAATTTACTAGCAGAAAATCAGTTTTTTTTAAATACTGTTTTATTTTACTTTCAATGTAGTTTTTTCGCAAATGTATTAAAAAACGTCGTTTGATACACATGCGGATTTGTCATTTTCACTTGTCTCGCGTCTTGACCCTCGCCTCTGGCTCGGGCCAAGAAGCCTCGAGACTCGTGAATAATGTTATATCAAAAATAACTATTAAAGGCCTAATATATATGAATGCATTAATCTTGTATTAAAATAAATTAATAAAATTGAACAAAATACAGACTTTATTTAAAATAATAAGAGATTTCCATATTACATTCTTGCCTTGTAAACAACAGGACGTTCGATTACTGTGTTCTAAATAATGTTTGTAGCCTTTGCCGGTAGAGAAACTCGAGCCATTTCGGTTTGGTTTCGAATACGGCAATTTGACGTTCGATTCGGGTGTTGCGAATAAAAATTAATAATATAATTCCAATCCATAGCCGTTCGCCATATAAATGTGGAAGCATAACGCTTCGTACCAATCTTTGGAATATTTTGCATTTGAGATTGTGTACACTGTTAAGATTTGAGATCTTTGACATAAGTGCAACAAAGTCTATTTTATTATAAGTTGTGAGTTTGTCCGTCTGCAAATACAACACGGTTTGGTAAATTCAATTTCTCTGAACAAATATTTGAATCTCCGTAGCACGTGTCGCTTGGTAGCGAGGTGTGCCGTTTCTGTTTGTTTGTACAACATGGTTTAGGAAAACGGTGAATTAATTGCCTTGCAATTGTGCTTTTTTAGCGGATTTAGATTGTGTATGTGTAATGTATTTGTTTTAAATTACAATTCACACAATTCACCAAGAAAACACTTACAACAATAAAGACGATTGTTTCAGACAATTTCAATGAATATCAAATTGTATAAGTAGCAGGTAATACGATTACCTAGAGGATGGAGGCATTGTTTTTGCAATGAATGCCTTGTTTCAATAGTCATTCATTAGAAAATGATCTGAAAGAAATAATAACACAAAATCAGACAAACAATCGCAGCAATTACCATTTGAAGAGTCCAGGGAGAATTTTACGAAAAAATAATTTTTAATTTAGTGAACTATTAAATATTGATGAAAAATACATGCATAAATACTACCTGAAATGAAATCAATGCTGACATCATTGACTTACAAATAAATGGACGACGGGTCTAATACAAAAACCACGAAAAAAATATCCCAAGTCAACCTATTTAAACGTAGTGACATTGTAAAGGAATATGAAAAAGCTAAAACGTTGAATTTAAATTGTAATGTCATCGTAGTACTGTCTAATTTTGCTTGCTTCGCTGTCAGTCGAACAAACGAAGACTAAAGCGTGAATGACGCTCTGTATACGATTTTAACGCCCTATAAGTTCGGACACTTTTTAGCGCGGACCCAACATAATTGTAATGGGGCCAGGCAATGAAGTGGGGAGGGGTATTGCGGTGCAACGACGCAACGCTGACGCAACGGAGCTCTAAGGCTTTGAATCTCGCTGCATTTCCGCATCCCAGGAAATAAAATATCGAGACTTAGCGCGGTCTCGAAAATTCCGGGAAAATGAGACTTCAAAAATAGATTTTCGTACTTACAGGCTACGCATATGCAGTCAAAACATGATATCTTAATTAAGTTCTTTCTTAACTCAAATTATAAAATTAGAAATTATTATTGGTTCATATCCGGCTCGAAGGACCAAATGTACAGTTAGTTTGTCGACTAATATATGTCTGGTGTCGTCGGCAAAGGGTACAGAAATAATTTAATAAGGCATTACGATTATTAGAAGACGGCACATGAAGAAGAAGAAGTCATGGATGTGAATTAAATTTATATTTATGTATGTAACAATTTCTCTGAAGGTATACACCCTAACCTCATTTCAAATGTGACTGACCCCAATTTCATCTCAGCCTGATAAAGGAAACAATTATTCTACGCCGTCTCGACTAATCACGCCCTCCAAGGTGATAAGGGTGCTGTCGTATATAATAAAACATTATTATGCAAAGATCATGTTGTCGTGTGTGTTGGTCTTGTGAATTGTGTTAATCGTTGAGTTTAATATACATTTCTGTGTCATATATGAGAATTACGCAGGACATTTCAGCATCATATGCATAATTACTGCCTTGCAGTTTTGAAGGGTAAGGTCGTTGCGATTTAGTGTGAGGCCAGACGAGCGTAATGTTGTGAGTTGTGAGAAGCGTAGTTTGAGTTGCGTAGTTTGCGCTGCATTCGGTTTCATATCCGCTCACGCGATGCGCTCCTCCTACCGCAAAATGGCGGCTTTCTTTTTTCTTGATTGGTTTCGCAAATTAGAAAAGCATTCAGTTTAAATACAAGTTTTTATAAATAAAAATTATTATTCTGTATTGCTGAATAAATACCCTCCGTACTACAACAAAAACATCTCAAATAAAATGCAGTAATAAACTGCAAATCCTACACTTAAAAAGCACTAATGAAATTTTTGGTGTACTTGGATAAATATGTTAATATTCCGTTTGAGTGGTTCTAACGTTTACCATGAAATTACTCCTTAAAGAATAGTTTATAAACATTTATATTCAGGGTAAACTTAAAAAACGCTACTTACGGTATGTTTTCAATAAATAAACACCGAAATCACCAGCCCAAATAATAACACACACGATTGTCGTGACGTATTTTTGAAGTTGTTTATTTTTTTTTAATGACAAACCCAGGCATTAAAAACTTTATGGTTTGCTAGAGTAGTTACCGAAATAGCAATTAATATTAGTTCTTTTACCTGTTATAACTTCGATATCCGATAAATCGGTATAAAATCATCACCGGCACCTCTAGGTGTGGTATGCGTCTACGGCTGCATGTATCGCGTGAGCGGTTATAATTCGGTTTGTTTACGACACGACGACGCAAAATAAGTTTTCTGCCGACTCACAAAAAAGTCAGTTGACTTTCGGTCGCATCGTCGAACGGGCTGGTGCGGGTGGAGGTAGGGGTGAGGAAGGGGCGACTTTGGTATAAACGCTTAAAAAGCAAATGAATAAAATACGTTCGTCTCGCACTCCAACCGAATTTCGGTCGAGCGCAAACTGCGCAACTCAAAAAACGCACCTCACAACTCACAAAATTACGCTTGTCTGGTCTCACCCTTAAAACTCTGGCCAAGCGCACGAGTTGTTCGTCCTGTCATTTGATTCTACGTTTACGATAAATAAACCACTTCCTAATTCTACGTGTGTTATTTGAAAGTTCGGTAAATACATACTGATCTCTGGTAATGAATAATAACGCACACACTCAACATGTCCCGCACTAGGGAAACCTTGTATCGCGGGTGCTAGCTCCACGGTCTAAGGCTCAACTCACACTGGCGCACAGTCGAAGCTTCGCGTCGCGTCTTGTCTTTCAACTACAACGCCTGTCGTGTGACGACGCTCGCATTAGTGTGCCGGGATCACAGTGTGATCGGCGTCTGACGTCTCACGGTGCCCAAGTGACGAGCGAAGCTGGTCGAATGCTACCAAGCGTCGATTCCATATTTGCAAAACACAAAATTGTACCTTAATAAAGGCGAAAAACATGACGCGTCGCGACGCTTGGACTCTGCACCAGTGTGAGTTGAGCCTAAAAGTGCTCCTTACCAAGGAGAGCCGTTAATTAATTAATTAATTTTTAAATGGGGAGCTTATAGCTATTTTTACACACGCCAGCTTTCACACATATGAAGGTAAAAAATGTATCTACAAGAACACAATATATTCCCTAGGAAAAAGAAAACATTTTTATATTATTAAACCCTTCACTGTATTTTATATGTACTTTTTCGAATTGAATACATTTTTCCCTGACACCGACACAAAGGCTTGGAGATGTACTGTCTGAGCAAACACAATGTGCCATTGTGTATAGTAAATCGATGAAGTAGTTGGAAGTGTTTGGACATTTACAGGTAACAAAAAGCATTGTAAATAATACACCTATTTATATATCGTTATATTTCGACAATATTTTGTATTCTTCTTCTAATCGTATCCATGGCATACACTAATGGTAGCCATAGTGGTGAAAGGGTTTGCCATTCGGCATAAGGTTCTCGCCGATTGTTGCACAGGGTGCGCCAGGGGGTCTACTGTTGTTCTCCGTCCGATACCCATCCAAGACAATAAGAGACCGTCCGCGCGGCGGCGGCATAACGGTGGCCGTCTCGATTTTATATCAATTGTATGAAAATAGAATATTCACTTCTACACTCTAGCCAAATCTGACGTAGAATAAATGTCAACAAACAAAAACATATGATTTTTAGGGTTTTCATCTCAGACTCTTTCGCAGTTACCACAATTTCAATATTTTCCTCCGAAATTCAACTAGATTATGGATAATACTACATCTTGCAGTCTTATTTATAATGAATATTATTCATAACAGCAGTTTCAAATAATATAAAAATGACCAATAATTAATTATTTGTGAAAATGTATCATCCCTAGTGACTTTTTGATTTGAAGGGAGAGATTGCAAACATTCAAGTACTGGTGGTAATTCAAGTTCAAAATCGGAAATAGATGCTGGATTCTTAAATCATACGTATCAATAGGTATTTTGCAAACTTTATAACAATTGGTTAGGTAAGTATTACTTCTACGTAACCCAATAACCTATTTAAATTCCAATTAAGGGAGCAGGCCATGGGCAGAGCAAACCTTAATAATGAGAATTGAAAGAAATGTTCTTTTCCTATGTCATCATTGGTTGCCTAGCAACGTTTTGTTATTAAATATTCTACATCGAATTTGGCTAGAGTAAATAGTTGCCGGTTGCTTGTATACAACACAAGACACACATTTACGCGGCGACGCCTAAACTTGCACTTCGAAAAGGGTGCACAACCTTTGGAAAGCAGAGAACCCTCTACTTGGAGGTGACTCATGCCCGATGATACGTATATTTACAGATATTTGGATAACAAAATAATATTGTCCGCAGGAGAACCAGTGCATGAGAATCAAGATTTTAGGAGACTGTTACTATTGCGTATCAGGATTGCCCGTGTCTCGGCCCAATCACGCTTACAACTGCGTCAATATGGGACTGCAAATGATTGATGCTATACGGTAAGCGTCACTATCGCGTCAAACCAAAGCACTGTAATAACAAAAATAGCATTTTGAGAAAAAGCTGCGTAAAGAGCTTTTCGGTTATTTGTAATTTTTTAAATTAATAACTTAAAAAGATACTTTTGACTTATGTTATACATTATATATTAAAGAAATCTTCTAACCATCATAATTTTACTTTGGAAAGTCAGTTACTTTATTTGAAAAACGAATAAATTTCTTTTCCATCGTTAACAGCCGAAAGATTCTTGTTGTTATGAAATTACAAAACACTATATTGAATCTTGCAGTGTTTTGGTTTGACACGATAGAATGTCGTTTTTATTGTTAAAATTTGAGCTGCGGTAAATATTAGTAGACCCCTGCTCCGGAGACATTTGCGCGATCTGAGAGTCTTCGCTAAGTCTGACGCTCGGCCCGCAACACTGTGCTGCATTCCGCGCGTAAGGGTGTTTCCCATTGTGTGGTAACGACAGATAGTCGTGCAGTTTAAAGTGTCGTAGCTTGTATATTTAATTGAAGTTGTTCACACATGGCACAACAAATTAAAGATTAAGCTAGAACAACAGCCATCAGACAATAAATAAAACGTTACGATAAAAATGTGACGACAGAATCGCAGATTCAAACATTCCGTCGTGCAAACGACAAGGCGGCAGTCGTGAAGCGATAAATTGTCATGACTGTCTAGTGGGAACAACTAGATACGACAGTCGTACAACAATACCTACATTAAACGTCCACGACACAGTCACGACAGATAGTCGTGATAAGGGAACACGATAGAAAAAAAACGTTAACTTAATGTGTGCTTACTCAATTTTCACAATCTCAATCAGGAAAAGTATTTTTATATTTATTTTTATGATACCATGTGGCGGGACGAACAAGTCGTGCGCCTGGTGTTAAGCGACACGCCTGTCCATTACAGTTGCAGTGCCACTCAGAGTTTTAAATCGCAAAGATGTGAGGGGCACTCCCACTGCGGCCATCACCCTGAGTCATAAGTTGACAAGTCCCATGTGCCTATAATTTCACCAGCATCCTTACTCTTCGAAACCGGAACGCAGTAATGCTCCCATTACAGCTTGGTGACAGAAATAGATACGGTGGCTGTACTTCCCTGGACGAACTCTTTCTCTAAGAGATCTGCTACTGCTAAAATAAGTTAATTTAAGTTTGTCTGTAATATTCGTGAACTACATTTAGTACTAATGTAAGCATTACCGCGTTTCAGTTTGGAAGGGTAAGGGTGCTAGTTAAATTACAGGCACATGAGTTACCAGTGCCCCTTAGGCATTTGCAAATAAAGCTCGGAGTTGTACTGTAACAGTTAGTTCAGATCCCGATAGTACCAATGTAGAATGTTGATCACGATTCCACGTATTTAACTTACATTTAAGTACTAATTAAGTTTTTAATGTATCTTGTTTGTTTTTATATGTCTATAGTAGCATGGATATTAATACATTTCTGTACGTGTCCATTCAGGGTAGTACGTGAGGCTACCGGCTTTAATGTGGACATGCGCATAGGTATCCACACAGGCAACGTGCTATGCGGCGTTCTGGGGCTGCGCAAGTGGCAGTTTGACGTATGGAGCGATGACGTCACACTTGCTAATCATATGGAATCAGGAGGTATAGCTGGGTGAGTATGTTCATTTATTTATTGTATAGAAAAGCCAACATGATGCATATACAACAATAGCAATTACACATTACAACAAAAAAGGTTACAAAGTTTAAAGGTAGATACACCACCCATGTTAGAGAATCCATGAAAGAATTTGATTGAATAGTTGTTGATTCTTCGGCTGAGAATCAAACAATCAACTACTGTGGGGCTAGCACGACAGGGCACCACTTGCGCAAGAGTGACATAAAGCGCTACATACTATTTTCGCATAGAGATCTAGTCGCGCCCTATCATGTTTTCTTTTTTTTTCTTTTTGTTTATTCCTTCCACCCCCTCGATATTTATTATTCGGGGTCCTTGAATATATGTGTTTTCCATGTATGTCTCTTTGTTTTTTTTATTATAGTTCTTCTTTCTTTATTCACTGTGTGTTACATATTTATTTGCATGTATATGGTTTTTATTACCTAACTACATAGCATTATATTTTTGTAAAATAAAAATTGTCAGCATTCAAAATTTTAAAATTGAAATAAAATAAAATCCATTTTTTGAATTAATCTAAATTGCATAAAGTCATTTGTAAAATTGTTAAAATAGTGTCATAAAATTGTAAAAAATAATAAAATAGTGTAAATCATTGTAAGAAAAAATATAATAAATCAAATAAAATATTGCGTCAGAGTTTAAGTAATAATTTCACCCACGTTGTTCCTTCCGCACTACGAAGGCTTTGTTTTCACCTTATTGGCCTGCCCTACTGCTTTCATAATCGCCACACAGATGTCGGCAAATTTCGGTCCTGAACGCTTCCCGCCCTATCATGTTAGCACTACAGAGAATGCTTCGTAAAGAGGCGAAAAACGTGTCGGGTATATTTTTGGTGGTGGTTTTTGTGATTGTAATTAAGTCTGGTTTGCTATGTTTTTAAAATGGGAAATTTGTCCTTTGCAAGTTTCTTTTTTGGAGAACTAGTAAAGATCTCGAAGTAGTCGTCGTTCAGTTATTGACCGCTAGATGTCACGAAACTGATTGAAATTTCTCTATGAAATCAAAACGTATTTTTAACCGACTTCAAAAAAGAGGAGGTTCTCAATTCGACTGTATGTTCTTTTTTTTTGTATGTATGTTACGCGATAACTCCGGTATTTGTGAATCGATTTTCATGATTCTTTTTTTGTCGGAAAGGGGGTATTCCCATAGTGGTCCCATTTAATTTTGAAGAAAATCGAAGGGTGGCTGTTCACGCATGAAGATTCATTTTTAGAAATAGCGCCTAACTTTAATTTAGGAGCAATTACTTTTAGCAATTATTTAGTTGATTTTGCTATTTCTCCAATTCAAGACGTTTTTCTCTCGATATACTTTGAGTAGTGTCGTAGTGAGAACCTATTTTTATTATCTCCAGTATAAAGTCCTGTATAGTGGCGAACTATATATTTATATAATATTTCAATGAAACTTAGCAAATAGACGTAATTCCACGTACTTTTGAGGTCGGTTTTTTTAGTACTCTGTACTGAGATTATTGGTGGTGGTGTTTGATTGTAGTTGCGTTTGTTTTATTTATTTTATTATTTTTGAGATTGGGAAAATTATCTAAATATAATTATTCACTGGGTTTGCGGAAGTAATTTACTGCACTTTTTTAAATTAAGGCTGTGATAGGTGAGTGAGTGCGTGCCGACCAAATACGTGTACGGGCTACGCTCGCCACTTAGCACGATCCTGGCAAACCTCTCTTGCCTAACTTATATTCATCAATATTTTCATACAGGCCCTCTTATTATTCTCACTTCGAACCACAGCTTTTTAAGAAGACTATCAAATTTTATCTGAGAACGTTCTTCTTGGCCGTTGTTACGGACGGCTGTACGCGCCTGGCCTGCCAGAGCTAGAATTCAGAGGAAAATGAATAATTCAGGAGCTCTGATTGGCCGAGCGGCGTAGCGACCCATTGATAGGGCCGGTACGGTGTGGGAGACACCGTACTGGTATAAATATAAGCGATTTTCAGTTTCATTGTTATTCGCATTATTCACATATCAGATTTCTTGGATTCTTAAATTAGTTGTTTCTTGTGTTTGTAAGTCAGATCAACATATATGAATATACAGTCCACTTCAGATTAAGGAAGTTTCATTTTACAATAAGGATATCGAAGGAAGAATAAAGAAGGTTACTTCAAGTTTGGTGAAGTTTCAACAGTTTTGGTCCTTCGAGCCGGATCGACCAGCGAAGTTTTCATAGCCGTTCTCTTCCAACGATGCCTTCTACGTTAGCTCTGTGACGATGCGACCTCCTCCATCTTCATCCCACCTTTTGTGCCCAAACCACTTCAGTATACATTTTTCTAGTTTTGTCAGTACGTCCTCTTTTATACCACATAGTACACGGATCACAGTATTCTTCATTATGTCACATAACCGCATTTGTCTGAGGAGATTTATTTCAACTGCGTTCACTATATTCTCGTGCTTCTTCTGCCATACCCAATACTCACTCTTTTACGTTAGCGTAATGCATGTGTAACTGTGCCGTAAAATTATCAACGAAATAAACATTTTTCTTTCTTTCTTTCTTTCTTTATTTCCTACTTTCTTTCTATCCTACTTTCTTTCTTTCTTCCATTACTTCGAAGAATGATGATCTTTTGTTTTCTTCTTTCTTTCTTGTATTGTTCTCGATTTTACCATTTGAATATAAAGTTTACATTAGCTTGATTTGCTATTCATGCATTCTCAAGTTCTTCGGAAGGTTTTCACGTTTGGTAATAAAAATATTTTGTCGGATCTAAATCCCAATCTAAAATTGTTTTTATAAACAAATCTTTTCTAACAGCTTCAACAAGTCGAGTAATAAAAATATGTGGTACATTCATTGACTTACAAATAAATGGACGACGGGTCTAATACAAAAACCACGAAAAAAATGTCCCAAGTCAACCTATTCGAAATTTAAATTGTAATGTCATCGCAGTATCGCGCTGTCAGTAGAACAAATGAAGACTAAAGCGGAGTGTCGCGCTCTGTATACGATTTTAGCGCCTTACAAGTGCGGACACTTTTTAGCGCGGACCCGACATCCATATAATTGTAAGTCAATGGGTACATTTTAAATTTTTCAACAAAAGAGATTTTTTATCCAATAGCGTCACAGCAAGTCAAACTGGCAGCTATAACTTGAAAAAGTTGAGTCTTGTCGAATGATATTATCGCCAGTTTTCGGTTAAAAGCCTTTCAGACTTTTTTACGACACTTGAAAAAACAGCCTCATAACAGTTTAGGGGCTGGAAGCCCATATTTCAACTATAATTGTGTCGTACAACTTCGACATTTTTTTCTTCGTAACTAATGCGAAAATGAATTAAATTTATTATTATCTATTTCAATTTTTCACCTAAAAGCTAATACTTTCCCGCAATAGTACAGTCGCCTGGCTCAGGTACTCATAAAATGATACGTACCGTATCGAGCAACACTGCTTCCTGCATTTGTGTTATTATTATAACATAAGTATATCAAATATACGTGAAAATTAATAGGATTTTCATAAAAAGTAATTTTTATTGAAAAGAAAAAAGGAACCGCCTTTAAACTTTACTTGTAATTATGTACATGGTCCAGAACACGTCAAACTTGACACTTAAGACTTAAAACCAATTCCACGCCGCTTACGATAAGAACAGTTCTAAGTACAAAGTGTCAAGCTTGATGTGCTATTGACTGTACTGTAACTGGGACGTAGTTCGGATTGCGTTGCGAGAGGTACTTTTATGAATTTAAAGTGGAATAATCTTCAAAATATACTTTATTGTATTCTTTCACATACTTATAGTGTTGGGTTACATTTCAATAATGTCAAGATGCTCCATTGTTTTCTTACTTCCTTTTTTATAACACATTCTAATTACAAAACTATTCATTCAGCCAGTGATTCTACTCATAGAGTAGAGCCTAGACTACAGTACATACAAACTGGAACAAAAAGGTAACAATTGGTTACCGGAAAGTACCCGAAACCGGATTCATCCCCTAGTTTGTCACT
This sequence comes from Hyposmocoma kahamanoa, assembly GCF_003589595.1. Taxonomy (NCBI): domain Eukaryota; kingdom Metazoa; phylum Arthropoda; class Insecta; order Lepidoptera; family Cosmopterigidae; genus Hyposmocoma; species Hyposmocoma kahamanoa. Next base: position 2,792,370 of record NW_020654080.1, on the reverse strand, counting down.
ATTAGACGTGGAATATTTTCTTCAAATTTAAATGGGACCACTCCTGAGGTAGAAAAAGAATCATCAAAATCGGATTCACGTAAGTTCAAGCTATCAAAATATCGTTGAAGTTACGTAGTCGTTCGATCGAAGTCCTATACAAATTGGGTATTCACGTATCACTTGAACGGACATTGGTATGAGTAGAATTGAAACGTAACGAGTAATGAACGACATCTTGGATTTTGAAATTTGACATTTAGTCGTCGAAAGTCTATTGAAAGAACTGTCAAAATTTTAGCAGAATACCGTATTACTTGTCGTTTAGAGTCAATTTAAGTTCTATTCATATACCAGAAAATGCTTTTTTAATACAGTTGCTCAAAACGTGGTATTTTTCGCACTACAAATCGTGCGGAAAGTTGGATTTCTCGCATTAGTGCTTTTTACTTTTCCAGTTTTTTTTAAATTTACTGTTGTTTTAAGTCTTAAACATAGAACTAAAGAGATTGTATATTTATTTCATATTTATGTGCTTTGTGACGTAAGTCATTCGTCATTACTATACTATATCTAAGGACAGACCGCATTTTTACACCTATGAAGTAAATGCTCCTTAGTAGCGATTATGTACAAAATAAAGTAATATGAAATTATAAAATAGTAATTTTAATGTGGCTGAATACTGGCAACAGTTGCCATATTGAAAAAAGTCGGCCAAAAAAGTACTAATTTTTTCATTTTTTTCATCGTTCACATTCCCGCCTTTTTCATTAACTTTTTTACGATTTGATTTTGTTATTGACAAAGGAATAAAATGAGGTTTTTTTTAAATACTGTTTTATTTTACTTTCAATGTAGGTTTTTCGCAAATGTATTAAAAAACGTTGTTTGATATACATGCGGATTTGTCATTTTCACTTGTCTCGAGTCTTGACCCTCGCCTCTGAATTTTTTCCTTTGTGTTCGGTCTTAATAAAAAAGAATCGTCAAAATCTGTTCACAAGTGCTGAAGCAATCGCGTAACACCCAAAAAGCAATACAGTCGAATTGAGTTCTCCTCCTTTTTTGAAGCCGGTTAAAATACATTTCGGATTTCATTTGACTTTGTATTTCAATCTACTTATATATATATATCATCGTAGACATACTAGCCAAGATAAAGTCCAGCATAGGGAACCGCTTTCATTGCAACTTTAGATTTACTTGTGTATGTTACAAGTAACATAGTTTAGTAGCAGAAGAACAAGTTTATTAGTAGGGTGACTGTCGCAAGGAATAGGCCATGAGAGGGAGAATGGAAGTCTAAAATAGATATCTAAAATAATAATACCAATATTGTACCAAACAACCACACCAACTACCCAGAACACCTAGACCAGAACCACGTTAGAAAAATTTCCCAAATTGGTCCTACCGGTAATCGAACCTGGGACTTTACCACCTAGTGCCCACAATCCAAACTTCTAGGCCACCGTGGTAGTCAAAATCCAAAAGTATTAGGAGTTCAAATTTGTCCCGTATAAAAACGGCTCACTTTGCTTGGATCGAGCGGTAGTGACACAGGCTTTATTAGAGAATAAATTTTTTTACAAACAAAATTAAATCCATTTGAAATATAGTATGCCGTATCCTATACGTGTTCTATTTAGTCCAGTTGATATCAAAAAAAAAATTATTGGTATATATAAAGTACCTATTAAATACTGCGGGTAAGTTTGTTTCTTTTCCATCATGAAAACTTTTCGGAATCGTGTTTTAACAGCATACAGTAATCAGCGTATATCTTCTATTTTACTATGTATTTTTCCCAAAGTAATTGATTCAATACTTTCCCTGTTATACGGAATTAACAAAAGCCATTCATTGTTGTATCGATTCTTAAAAGTCCATGGATAGTAACGGTGTTTACCGTCGAATGAAATATCAGAAAATAACACGGGATACCCTGTTTCGCTACTTGGATATCAAATAAGTCGCTGATGGCACTATCAAAAGAGAAACTTTCATGTGCTTTCTGTAACCACCCACTGCATTTTTAATGACTTACATTAAACATTTTACATTTAATTAATATAAGCACTACAGATTATGTGTGCAATACTATTTAATTTAGTAGCAGTAGAAGCTCCTTGTGAAAGAGTTCGTCAAGGGAAGTACTGTCACTTTACCTCTTTCTGCCGCCAAGTAGTTCCGGTTTGGAGCAGAGTAAAGGTCCTAGTGAAATTACAGGCACATGGGACTTGTCAACTTATATCTCAAGGTGACGGGAGCAGTGGCAATGCGTCTATTATCTTTGCGATTTAAAGCTTAACACTTTGAGGTTGTTTGTTTTTCTGTTTTCCTGAAAAGGAAACGCTACATTTATCGTACCCGATCAGACACACATCAAAAGGTGGGTTGTGTTTTCATATCCGGTCCGGTAATAAGTTTTTTCCCAGGCTTACGAAAGCTTTTAACCGGGTAAAAGCATCCGGTCAACAAATTACCGGATTAGTTCACTGAGTGCTGGCCACTCTCTTTCATAGTAGTCAGAACGTATGTGAAAATGGATTATATTACAAATATAAAAAAGGTTTGAATTTTTATTTTTTTTACGAAGTATGGTGTAGTCGAATGCTTTTCTATGATTACAAATTTGGATAAATCATACCTACCTAGCGGTTTGTAGGAAATGAAACTATTTTTTAACAATTATTTGTATTTTCAAACAAACCAACGTTTTGGGCCATTTACAGGTCCCATGGTCACGGTTGACTGAGGTGGTACAGTCATCAACTAGTTATGTCTAATATTAATGCAAACCACCCTATTTTTTCACTATAGTTACAAAAGTTATTAATTTAAATACCTTATTTTTAATTTTACAAAGAAACATTCAAATTTACGCTACATTATGTTTTACAAATTATTTTGTTTTAGCAATATGAATTATTATTAACTTAAATTTATTATTAATTAATAATGAAAATTAGAATACATTAAAACATTTTAATTAGCGCTGCAGCCTTATGACTGTTTGGGATGTTTCATCAAAGGAAATACTGGATTTCAAACTGGTGGTACGGAGAAACCATCTTAATGTTGAAATTAGGATGTTTTTTAATTTCAATGGCCTCTCGCAGCATCCTGGGTAAACAACGGACTTCGTTTGCAAGGTTTGTGAAACTTCATTGAATGTGTAGGTTTATCCATGACATGCTTGCAGATTGCTGACTAGGACTTGCTTTATATGATGAAGTTCTCCTGCCAGATGATTACTGTCGCAGACACCATGTGCTCTCTGAAACAAATAGACACGATTTAAGTCCGGAAAAATAATTTCACTACCTATGTTTAACAATCGCGAAAACCTAAGAACTCGATAGTGGACTGTATTTTTTGCAAATCAACGTTCCTCAACACCTTGAAGTCCCTATGACCTAACGACGCGTGTCGCTTACCGCCAGCCGCACGACCTACTCGACACGTTACGTTGGTATCAAAAAAAATTCCTAAAAACGTAAGAATGGGTTGACGAGCTCTGCAGCTTGATTTTGATTGCCTCTCCCGATCGGAAACTGCGTCTTTTCCGAGTCGAGACGCGTAAATGCGATTCACAACTGGCCGATCGGAAACTTTTGACATTTGTAATCGGAACTGATAGTTGTTGTTGATTTAACTCACAAATTAGAAAGATATAGCAGGAATCAGGTTCATCTTCTCGCTCAGAAACACATCTGATTTCGAGACTACCAATTCCGATTTGAATCAAAATCAGGACGCCGATGCTTACTGGAAAATGCAACCGTACCTTATCTGAGGTTGTATCTAGAGTACATCCATTCACATTATACAATTTCCATACGGAATTACTCGATCGTTTCTCAACCGATATGCTTAGAATAATAACGCATAGAACGATAGTTTCATATCAAACGAACTGTCACAAGTGAGGCAAAAATCAAATTCATGTAGGCTAGTTTTAGTAGTAGGTTAATTTTCGGTTTTAGTGAATATTAATATAAAAATACAAGTTGAAACGCGTTACTTCCTTGTGAAATGTGATGTTAGTATCTATTTTATGTTTGTCTGACGTATTTTTATACTCATTTACCGCACATTTCGTCATTTTTAGCTAAAATTCTTGATCTGTTCGCGGTGCAAGTTGACCTTGAGCACTGAAGGCCCGCCCGCTCGTGTAGGCCCTTTTGGCGCGCTTCAATTTGCCTCACTTAGCGTGTGCGGACTAGGTTTCTATGCGTTATTATTCTAAGCCGATATGTATGAAAAACAGCATAAAAAAAATACAATCTACACGTCGTGAAATTTTGAATTTCGATCTCTGCGAAAGGTCATCATGTTAAGTCTATGGAAAAAAATTTTAATTCCAAAATTTCGTGCGCGCAAATGTACGTAACTATGGAAAAAGCACAGACCAGGGTAAAAGTAATAATAAGAAAATTTTTTGCGCGCGTAAATGTAAAAACTGTAAAAAAAGAAAAACAAAAGAAATACTGACGTCGACCTTCCGTCAAGTAATATCTAATTTCTTTGTAAGGAAGCTTTTATCTGTTGCTTTTTTAACACCGCGGACTTGTCGTGTTTGACAAACTCTAAAATGTCGTAAAACAAAAAGAAAAATTCACCAAGACTTGGCTGTATGGTTTTAAAAGTTGGGTTTTCCTTAACGGAACGAATTTAAAAAAACAACAAAGAACATTCGGCGTCTGTTGTTCCACGTCGTTCACTTTAGAACAGAATTCATCTCAATAATTGTAACATTTTTATTAAAAATTAAAACCGACTTCACAAGTTAGTGGAATTACACCTATTTGCCATGTTTTATTGAAATCGATTACCGGAAGTGCGTGAAACCGGATTCATCTCCTAGTTTGCCACCCTTAGAGGATGAAAAATTGTCTTCAAATTTAAATGAGACCAATACTGAGGCGCCCTCTTTCCAACGAAAAAAAATCATAATAGGTTCACAAACGCCGGAGTAATTGCATAACATGTACATCCAAAAAAACACAGTACCAGAACTTCCTCCTTTTTTGAAGTCGGTTAAAAACTGAAGTTCGCATTATTTTTTAACCGAGTTTAAAAAACGTGGAAGTTTTCAATTCGATTATATGTTACACGATTACTCCGACGTATTTGTGAACAAATTTCAATGATTTTTTTTTGTTAAAAAGGGGTACCTCAGTACTGATCCGATTCAAATGCGAAGAAAATATTCCACCTCTAAGGGGGTAATTAGGGGATGATACCGGTTTATTGAATATCACCCACCTACTTTCTTCTTTCTTAGACATTTTGTTTTCACCGCTTATGACGATATCGACTCATCCGTAGAACAAAGACCTATGTGCAAGATGCTGCTTATTCTCGGGACATTGTACATTTCTTTCATTGTTCTTGACTTCGGATATCCACAGTCAAGATCGACTGTTGTTCGATTTTATATTTCCGAAACGAAACAACAAATACATAAAAAATCTGAAAACACCTTTATATAGGCCTTTTGAATAACGAGATAATGTTTTAACCTCTTCTCGCTGTATAATCATATCGCACTTTGTACTTCGGATGAGTCGATATGACTTACGATTTAATCGATTTTGGCGCAAGATTATCATTCAAATCAATGATGTTATACTTAATTAAATAGTCGAACGAATAGTTGAGCGAAGACAAAAATTAATACAGGTTGAAAATAATTACCGCTCCCTTTTAAGTTTCAGTAGGTTTGTCGTACACTACATAGATATATCGTTGGGTTTCCGGAAGCTTGTTATATATTTTTGTTAACATGGTGTAAGGAAAGGACTAGACAAATGCGTATTATTATTTTAATCTGGAATATGGTATTATCAATCCATGTATATTTCGAAATGCATATTTAGTTGGGATGATTTCATACAACTTTCTAGTAAAAAGGGAGAGTCAGGACTTTATGTTTTATAAAATATGATTTAGAACCATTAACTTACAATTATATGGACGTCGGATCCGCGCTAAAAAGTGTCCGCACTTGTAAGGCGCTAAAATCGTATACAGAGCGCCAAACTCCGCTTTAGTCTTCATTTGTTCTAATGACAGCGCGATACTGCGATGACATTACAATTTAAATTTCGAATAGGTTGACTTGGGACTTTTTTTTCGTGGTTTTTGTATTAGACCCGTCGTCCATTTATTTGTAAGTCAATGTTTAGAACTATCTGTTTGGGCTATATTTGCGGGGGTTCTATTTTTTTTTAAATGAAGAGATTTTGACATTACGTGCTATTGCCCCATGTAATTAGCATATTCATTTATCGCGTGACTATGGATTTAAATCGCAACTCAGGGTTTCCCTAGTGCGAGGCTATCGTGTGTGCGTTATTAAAAAAAACACATTCAGACAGACACAGAGACAAAGGCTGCAAACTTGTAATTCCGAACCTATAAAGGCTGTTAAATTCGGATTTCAAATCATTGTTTTTAACAGTCGATAATAAAGTTACCTATGCAACTGAACATCGCTACTAACAACAACCCTTTCAATAGTACATTATGTATTAAGGGCGGTAAATAAGGGCTGAGGGTTTCAATGACTCGAGGTTAGGAACTTTTTACCGCCCGTGCTACGTACAACAAATAAATATAATGATTATTTATTTCTTGTATGAATAAATATCGCTTCACAACACAACAATTACAAATTTTGGAAATGTGTTTTTTTTTTTAGATAAACATATTGCCAGCTATTCTTCCATAGATAATATAATTCGAACTAAAATGTTGCAAAAGCCAAAAGTGCATACAGCCATGATGGTAAAGATTATGTAAAATAACCTATTTCAAAATACTTAGGGTCGTATTCCAGAACTGTACTCAATACTCAAGTCAGGACTTGAGTATGATTTAAAGCACGGAAAATCATACTCAAGTCCTTGCCATTAGCGTCGTATTTTCAGTGCTTGAAATCGTACTCAAGTCTGCTCAAATCCTGACTTGAGCATTGAGTACAGTTCTATGGAATACGACCCGAAGGGTCTCACCAGAACTCTACTTTACGACCTCTCTACCTACTCTACGACTACGACTTGAGCAGACTTGAGTATGATTTCAAGCACTGGAAATACGACCCTAATGGCAAGGACTTGAGAATGATTTTCAGTGCTCACTGCAATACTCAAGTCCTGACTTGAGCATTGAGTAGAGTTCTGGAATACCACCCTAAGAGCAGACATATCTGTTTACCCTCTTGCGCTGTCGACGACTACCTTCATCGCGATTTGTTGCGGCGTTACCATTGTCACTCACGTGGTAAGAAACCTGATATTAGTGATAATCATTTAGTGAATAACCACGAAAGTCTTAAAATCAATATTTTAAAGTCTATTGTAACAGACTTAGTTATTATTATTATGAAGCAACTCATTTGACGGACGTAAAACCTAGCTACCCATAATACCCCCTGTATTATTTATCTTATTGGGGGCTAGACACATCTTTGTACCTATTTTTCTATATTATACATCAAAGTTTTTTTTGCATACACTGGGGAAACTCTGTATCGCGGGTGTCATGGACACATACACACACACACACACACATAAACAACTACAAATTACAACCGAATTCACGAGAGAAATAAATGCAGGCCATACAATTTTTTCTCCCGGCCCGGAAATTCAGCCCGGGACCTCTGCGTGACAGTCCAGGATGGTAACCTATAAAATAAAGATTTTATAGTGTTGAATAGTTTTTTCTGGCAGTAAATTTTCCACCATTTCTCTGCATAAAATAAACAACACAAGCGCAACTACAGTCACAAACATCACCACCAAAAATATACCCGACACGCGTTTCGCCTCTTCAGGAGTTGTTGATTGTTCGACACTCGTACAAAGAACTATGTTTAGGAGGGCGAGAAAATTATCTGCATGAAACAAATATTCCACAAAAGCGTAACTGTTTCGTTTATTATATATGTAACGTTTATTTTATATAATTCCAGGCGAGTACACATCACTAAACCGACGTTACTCCAGCTTGGTGGTCGGTTTGAGGTGGAGACAGGAGATGGCGCGTCCAGGGAAGGGTATCTCGCTGACCATAAAGTGGAAACTTATCTTATTATTCCGCCTAAGGTAAGACAATATATATTAAACCTCAATAATAAAAAGTCGTACGTCTATACATAGAAATACGTCTTTAAGTATAACATAATTCACAACAACGCATAACTGTGCATAATTTTGCGTATTACGTAAAATGTTGTGACGTTAGATGTGCGGATGTGGTATAATAAGGCTGCGGTTCCACGAGAGATGTGCGAGGTAGATAGGTGCGACGTGTAGCGAATCTGTGAAACGGTGTGTAGTTGAGTGGGGCGAGGATGAGTAGCGGACTCTTTTAAGCTGTGCGGATGCGGTCTGATGAGGTGGGTGAGGTACCTTGCACACATTCCTTGCAAACATCTCTCGTTTTTTAACCGACTTCAAAAGGAGTATTTTTGTATGTATTATGTTATGCAATAATTCCGGCATTTGTGAACCGATTATGATGATTCTTTGTTTGTTGAAAAGGGGGTACCTCAGTACTGATCTCATTTAAATTTGAAGAAAATATTCCACCTCTAAGGGTAGCAAACTAAGGGATGAATCCGGTTTCGCGAACTTTTCCGTAACCGATTTCAATAAAACTTGGCAAATAGATGTAATTCCACTCATTTCCATACTCTGTACTGAGATTATTGTATGTACTGAGCTCCGCAAGTCCTTTTCCATAAGGGCTGCGCTAACCGAGGCTAGGATAATGAAGTAATCCTATTGGTGGATTTTAATCTCGCACTCCGCCTAGCTACCTCGCACATCTCCGGTGGAAACGTAGCGTAATGCCACATCTGCAACATTACAGCTTTTCGGGTGAGAGGTTTAAAGATTGTACGAACGAAATTAGTCGTTATAACTTTTATGCTTAATACATTTGATCGCAAAACAACATCTGCGTCAGTTGTGGCACCTGTAAAGGTATCGGCCTCGGTGAGGTTTTTCAAAAATACCTCACCAGATGTCACTAGTGGCGACGAATGCCGAAAGTCGGTACAAAAATCTATAACAAAGAGACAGGATAATATTATCGACAACTCGGTAACTTGACCTTTGTCTCAGTTGGTAAGAGCAATGCTACGGTGCATCATGGTCGTGGTTTCAAGTCCCACCGGGTCAAAGAAATTTTTCTGTGTTCTATTTTTGTATTAATAATCGCAACGTTAGAGAAGAGACTTATTAAAATTCAAATGTACATAATTTGTTTCATGTAGATCGTATTGTTTTTATGACTTTTGTGTGATAAAAGAAGTTTTGACGTATGGTATGACATAAGGCTTTATTAAACCAAGATGTGGTTTGTCTATATTAAGAAAACCTTGGCTACTGAACAGTCCTGCAATCGTACTCCATGTATACAAAGTTTGAACCTGTTTTCTGTATTAACTAATCAAACTTAGTGACATTAAGTAGATATGAACTGGAAACTGGAAACAAATATCGAGGATTGGGGCTTGTCAATTTTCCATTAAATTATAATATAGTATAGTTTCGAAATCACTTGAGTTCGAAACATATTAACTTTCGACAAAAAGGATACAACTTTATTGATATAGGTGACGCTGTGGGAAACAAACGTCTCGCTATGCCACCTCCGCCGGGCCCCGGTAGAAGGGGCAGACCCAAGAAGTGCTGGCTTGATGTCGCCAAGGGTGATATGTGTGCCAATGGTCTCACCACTAAGGATGCCGAAGACCGTGCAAAGTGGAGGAGAAAAAGTAGAAAAGCGGACCCCGGGCTCCGCAGCAACACTGCTGAGGACGCAACCGGGACAACGCTCAGATGAGAGAGAGAGAGAGAGTGACGCTGTGTTATAATTTTATCAGCAGTAGAGCTTCTTATGAAAGAGCTTCTCCAAGGAAGTACTGCCGCCTTACCTGTTCCTGCTGCCAAGCATGCTCACGTTACTACGTTCTGCTTTTGAAGGCTAAGAGTGCTGGTGAAATTACAGACACATGAGACAAGTCAAGTTATGTCTCAGGGTGACAGTCGCAAGGGCAGTACCTCTCAGATCTTTGCGATTTAAAGCTCTGAGTGACACTGCCACTGTTATGAACAGGCGTGTAGCTTTCCATCAGGCGCACGATCTGTTCGTCCGTTCACTTGAGACTATAAAAAAATATTGAAATCGTCACATTTATTAGACTCTACTGCTTATTCGTAAGGTAGATTCTCCATCTTGGCATCATGTTAGATCAGCGTCTTTCATGGTACTGCACTTACATGGTACAGGGGGTAGCTCAGGTTGCGTAGCGAGAGGTACTTTTTAAATATAAACTGGTATTAACTTCAAAATTAGATGTTTATTATATTTTTCACATATTTACTTCTTGAGGCTACTTCTAGATGTGCCAAGATGTTCTTTTTCTATCCTATTTTTTTAAACACATTCTAAACACAAAACTGTATTCACTCAGCCAGTAGTTCTACTCATAGAGTAGAGCCTAGACTACAGTCCACACATATTGACTATGTAAATAGTAGAATACGAAAGCTCATTTGGCTATTTAAAACACTTATGTCCACTTGCACTAAACTTAACTATGTCTTAAACCAATGCTTAAATTGATAAGACACTCTTAATTAACACAATGTATTAAGAGTGTCTTTTGCATTGCAATTATTGGTTTAAGACGTACCTAAGTTTAGTGCAAGTGGACATTAGACACATTGCTGTCAAAACCTTACTTGATCAGTTGTATATAGTCTTAGTTCAATCCATAATTAGTTATAGCATTGTTGTGTGGGGTGGTGCTTGTAAAACTAAATTCTTGGAAGTGGAAAGGGGGCAACGATGTATTCTTAAGGTAATGTACTCAAAACCTTTCAGATTCCCCACCGACGAACTCTATCAATTTAGTGGTCACCTTACAATGAAAAAATTATACATCCTGTTCACTGTACTAAAGCTACATAAATCCACTGCTTATAACCCTTCATCTATGTCCCGTAGACGGAATTACATCGTTGCTCCTCAGCCAAATCCCAAATCATTGTTTTTTGATAGGTAATTTGCGGAGAATTCGGCACGTAAGTATAATAGGTACTATAAACAATAAAAAATAAGTATTTAACATCTACAATGGCATAGTTGTAAAAAAGCTTTAAGAAATTGGTTGGTATCAATTAACTATGACGAAACGGAGAAAATTTCCCACCCTTAAGGTACCCATATTATTATTATTATTATCTTGGGAACACCCTAATGGGTGATGTTAGATATATTAGTATTATTATTACCTCATGAAAAACTATGTAACTCTATACAAATTCTTCAACTTGTAATAATTTTTAATACATTATAGAAACCAATTAAGGTTTATTTCTGTAAACTAAAGAACATTGCAAGAGCGGGTCTTTCTGATACAGGTACAGATGATAGGAAGATCTAATCGTAAACTCTTATTTGAGTTTTTGTGAAAGAAAATAAAAAGCTATTTCCATTTTCATTTTCGTTTTCCTTAGAAGAATGAGCAAGAAACTCTAGGGGTTGCTCTTTATAAATAAACTTAATACACATCTATCATACACTATCTACAATATTTCAATATCAAAAATCATGGATCAAGACTATCTAGAAGAGCTGAACAAGTTACTACCACAGATTTTGTCATCCAAGTACGCAGGAGCTGTATTACTAACTAACCACACTTCGGTCATTAGTACAGGCCATTAGTCACCATCATCTCTATTAATCCGGAAACCAAGGATTTCAAGGTCTTCACAAAAGATATCCCCTAATTCTCAGCTCAGTTCCCATAAAAGCATTATTGTTCTTGACACAGAGACGCATTCAATAGTCCGTTGAGGCCCTTGCTAGAGATTTACTTCTTTCGTCTTTTTGTTTAAGATCTCTTGTCGGTTGAGTAATCGTTAACGATTAGCTGCGTCTAGCTGGTAATATGGTAACGACAATTTATCGGTTCACGGCAGCTGTCTTGTCGTTTGCACAACAGAATGTCGTCGCATTTTTAATCGTAACGTTGTATTTATCGTCAGACGACTGTCGTTCTACCTCTTCCCAAATCGTGAACGACAGTTAATGGTGTTGTACAACTTCATTTAAATATACAAGCCACGACACTTTAAACTGAATAATAATAAAAAATAAAAACTTTATTGCCAAAAGATACAAATCTAGTACATAGTTGTGCCTAGCTCCCAAACTAGGATCCCCTGTACTATGGGTAGCTAGGTCTTTCGTCCGAATCATTACTGGCTTAAATAATTTAGAATTATGAAGCGAATTTACAAAAATATGATAGTAATAATTATCTAAAACTTATATAAAGAAAAAAGATAAAATATGTGAGGGTAAATCAAATATGTAACTTAATTATCAAGATTTTTACACAGCCAAAAATATCAAAATACTTTAAAGTAAACAACAAAAGCAACCAAAACCATATCATGAACAATAAATAACTCATGAACAAAAACTGCACAACTATCTGTCGTCACGACATAATGGAAACGCGCCCTAACTGTGCATTATGAAAATGTTATTTATGTTCACTAGCAGTCGAATTGTCGTTAAATAAGCATCCGATTACTCGATCACTAATCATAAACTACGATCTCTCTGAATACGGTCCTGCAAAAGTATTCAGCTTAAACGCACTCTCGCGCCATCCATTACAGGAAGGAACTCCGGCCTTAAATTGTGGCACTTCAAGTACTTCAACTTCAAGTAGCATTCCTTTGTCCTGTTGACTTGGAGTTAACCCTTACGACATTCACGGCTTTATTCCTTGCTAAAAGGTTAATTTACAAAGAGCTATATAGTTAATCTCATGAAAACATAACACGTGAACCAGACTCACGGTCTAATTACAGCGCTACGTTGAGCTAAGACGTTGTAATTTGGGATGCAGCTTTTTATTTTGAAACACTTCATAAGCATAAAAAAGTTTTCGACTAATTTCATCTGTAGATAGTGTCTCTAGATCTCTCTTCTGAAAAGTTCGTTTTACAGACGTGACATTTTACAGCTAAAGGTTTAATTTATTATAAATGGCTAACGGTACAAGAGTGTTAGACAGGCGTTAGATTATACATATATGCATGTCGGATTAAGAATATTTGGAGATGTTGAGGGAAACACCTCATAGTTGATTTTGTCAGGAATTATTTGATAATTGGCAAATTCAGTTTACGTTATCAATTCGTTAAGCCGGCTGTGAATTCACTGTAATTGGGAAGTAAATTTAAAATAACTTAAGAATGAATCAGTTCTCCATTTTCGTCATTGTTATCTGGCTCTCTCAACCAATGCACTATCGTCATTCACACTCACTCACGTGGGACATCCCTCTCGGTCATTACCTACATGCGACTGTCCAACGATATCTATATACGAGCGTACTGTCATAATCGCTTCGTGTGAAAACTCGCGTGAATATTACTGAAGGATTTCATAAAAATCTTAATGTACTTATCACTTGTCGCTAAATATTATGTGTTTGTCACTGAGAAAGTGATTTTTGGAGAAAATGTTTCTTTATATCCAACGGCCTAAAATGCTATAAGCTGACTAGTGACATCTTTGACTTAGGTAGGTATTTGTTTTTTTCCACCCTACAAGGGTATTTGCTAGGCTTATGACATGTAGGGATATTTCGACAATTTGTCGCGAGGTCAGATTTTATGGCGGATTTTCAAAATGTTTGAATTTGAGCAGTGGCGGATTTGCAGTATTAGCTGCCCTAGGCCCCAGGCCATGTAGTCAGTACCAGCCGCCCCTTTCTCAGCAGTCATCATATACTATGCGCCTAAAACTGTAGCTAAAACTTGAGAGAGCACAACGATCCATTATAAAGGTTGCTTTTTCTCAGCCTTACTATTTTCCGACTGATAAGCTCCATGGTCTCTTTGGGATTTTATCAGTGAGACAACTTTGCGTTGTTCAAACAGTTCCTAGAACGCATTCTCTCCTTACCTATGACCCTATGTTACTGTCAGATCGCCGCAGAAAGTTTGATGTCTGCCCGAGAACAGGCTATAGGAAATCCTTCGTCAGACGATTTTTCTGCTATATGGGAGGCATGCTTTATAACGAACTAAACAACCGCCTGTCAATTTACTCTCTTACTAGGTATCATTGTAAGTCTGAAATCACCAACTTCCTGAAGAGTCTCGACTACGCATCAACGGAGGCTATGATAACCTCTCGTCAATGATCTCCCTCCTCATACCCCATCGTCAACATTATTTCTTTACAGGATTGCCTCCCAAAAGAGAACCAGGTCTCTCACTCTAAGTGACCTACTCTTAATTTCTACCATACATAGCGCATAATGACTGTCACGCCAGTTGGCATGCGATCCCAAGAGCAGGTCTCTAACCACTGGTAGGGCTATGATATGTGTAGATGTGTAGATGTGTCGACATCAAAATCTAATGTTAGGACATCAATTTGAAATGATACCGATACGCACTTTACTACTGACAAGACACATACTCGCGAAGGCACGCACACAAGCACCAATGCACGAACACACACACACACACTGAAACACAAAATTTAGTCTGTCTTTAGAATGTTCTTACCTATTTATAAGTTGTTATTACTGTTACTACTATTCTACTTAACTTTTGCCAAGCTTGTCCGAACTGGAATTAATAAGAGGAGTAATTAACATTAGCCTACAGAGAGAGAGCCTGGTGATTAGTCATACAGGGATATAACCCTAGCACTGATACCAGACTCTCACGATGTGTATAACAGTACAAAACTCTGTATTAAGCAAGTAAGCCTTGTGAGAGTAACAAAAATTATCATTCATTCATACATATCATTCATACTGGTAGACTACATAATGAATTTACTTTACTGCCAACTTTTATAAAAATCGATTCAGAAATTTACTATTTAATATTTTTAATAATTTTAATATTTTTCTAGAACATTGGTTTGGTATCTATTAGTTTGCAGGGCACACGCCAATAAAGCGCCCAGCCGGCATGATATTTTTCGACATCTTCAACGTTTATCGTCATATTTCAGCCAACTTACACAAAACCTAAAAAAAATATACACTTAAACCTTTCTTATGAATCACTCTGTCTATTGGTGGAAACCGCATGAAAATCCGTTCAGTCGTTTTTGAGTTTATCGCGATGTGACAGACAGACGCAGTAGTGATAATACGTAGTGATCACAGAACACTATACTCTAGTGATGTAGTGATAATACATTAACGTACACGCACACACACACTCAATATAGCCCCGCACTAGGGAAACCCTGTGTCGCGGGTGCCATAGACACACATATAGGCAACAACAAATTACACCCAAACTCACGAGAGAAATAAATGTATGCCATACAAATATTTCCCCCGGCCCGGGAATCGAACCAGGGACCTCTGCGTGGGAGTCCGGCATGGTAACCGTTCGGCCACGGAGGCAGTCAAATTATTTTTTTACATTACATCAAAGATGTGTAACATATCTATATTTTAAACAGAAAATGTACGAAAGTGGTTTAGGACGATTGTTGTTAATACAATGCGGTGCAGTATGGCCCACCATAATGTGCGTGAACCTTTACAATATTTAGGCACCTATTTTGAGTTATCTCTTGTTGTTATTATCAGTGAATTTTTTGTCACGATTGGCCGCCCTAGGCCCGGGCCTACTGGGCTTCAGGGCAAATCTGCCACAGAGTTTGAGTACTTATACAATACACCCTTTGAGTATACAACACATACACCTACCAATTACAAGTACCTACCAGTTATAGAAATATACACGATTATTTGTTTATTATTAACAACTTTCCAACTTCCAACTAATTTTAGGTTCGCTCCACCAAAAAAGTCCTACCTGGGCTAACATACTTTTCACGTTACCGCGCAATCGCACAATGTTAGAAACGAGTAGACTTGTGCCTGATCCGTATTTAGAGGGAGCGATCCGAGTAGTTCAATCGGCCAACTGAACTAGGCGGTCTTTTAGTTCATTTAGTTCATCAAGTTCCTTAGTTCGTCTTGCCCTTGCTCGGACATTGAACGAACGCTCCAAACTAGTAATTTTATTCACATAAACGGACTTTTAGTAGTAAGAGGTTAATAGTTACACTGTACCTACTAAATATTATTTAAAAATACAATTTATATGGAATCGGTACTATTTGATGTTCCTTCACATTTTACAGGTTTAAAGACTGTAATTCCAACCAATATAAGATTTTTTTAGAATGGGGTATTTAAAAATCAATATTTAGGTACAACTATTTCATATACTCCTGGACGTAGGCTGATACTATACATACAGATACCTACCACACCTACCAAAAATATGAGCACTTACTGTTTTGCAAGCTTACATATATACATAATGAAGATACGAGCTGTCAACGTTCACGAACTAACAGTGAAAAATCGCTTTTTGTCCCGCTCGCACCGTTCCTACTGAATAAAAGGCAGGTGAACTATCAATGCAGATAGTTCCTAATTCGTACTGAACTAAAAAGAACGATGAACTATTAAAACCGTGTAAGACGAACTAGTTCATGTTGGTCAGTGTCGAACCTGAACTATATAAGCCTAGAGACTAGAGACGAGCATGAAGAAAAAAGAAGTTTCATTATTGGATTATAATAATGATGACGAAGAAGTTATATACTATAAGAAAACGACTTTACTAAAGAAATTTACATCAGTAACTCAATGCTGAAGATGAGGCAGTATGGTCTTTGACCCTATCCTTCCCTCCCCAGCCTATCCTTTTTAGACGAATAATAGAACAAAAAAAACGAAAAAAATAGACGCGCAAACTTTTTCAAAGATTGTTTACAAATTTTTGTAGTTTTATAATAAATATTTTAAATCTATATTCTACGATGCACAGTACGTTAGCACGTATTAGTGGTACAAATGTACGTTTTAACTTATTTATTTACACTACGCCGATTTCAATACAAACAGTAATTGTGAATGTCAAAAGGAAGACTAGAAAATGCCGAAAAGACTATAGAACAACAACTGGGAACAACAAGCAAGAAAATGAATCTAATTCTATCCCTGTTGAGAAGTCGTCAATTCGAAAGGTAGGTAAAGTTGTAATGTATTGAGATTAACTCACGGTAATAAGTAATCTAAAAGAATGCTGTTAGATATTATGTATATATAACGATTTGAAAACTACTTTAAAATTTGTTCAAGGTTTTATAAACAAAGCTGTATAACACAGTATAAACCATGAAATATATCAAATATATTGGCTGAATTGCACATACGTTGCTTCAACGTGTTATTCACAGTAGGTAACCGGGCCGTAATCTGTCTATACCGTACTATCCTTTAAAATACGTGTATAAATAAAGCGGTCTTGCGCATTAAACGTACCACTTACTAAGTATATATATGGATAATAAATTCGTTTTAACAGGCAAATCTGATGACCTTTTGGAGCTCTTCATAAGAGGTTTTATCTCGTTTCTGAGACAATAATTACTTATAAACGATTTACTGTCCCAATTGGGATTTAATTCAAAGCTCTGTATGTCTTTTTCAAGTTAAATTTACCAGAAATATAAAATATTGAATAGACTTCTGTAAATAAATAATTAGAACTTACATCTAATTGTCACTAATCAATTTTAGAAAAGAAGTTGGATTATAATATTTTGTAATTTTGTTTCTATTGCATACAAGTAAATTCTCATAGCCATTGTCATTACTGTGATACTAGATGTCAATAGTGAAGAAATCATCACAAAACTATAAATATAAAACATTAATAAAAATAGGAAATGAAACTATTTTTCCGGATTTAAATCGCGTAGGTATATTTGTTTTTTCAAACAAACTGACGTTTCGGGCCCTTTACAGGTCCCATGGTCACGGTTGACTGAGGTGGTACAGTCTTCAACCAGTTATGTCTAATATATAGGGTCCGAAACGTCGGTTTGTTTGAAAAAACAAATATACACGATTTAAATCCGGAAAAATAGTTTCATTTCCTACGTGTAACAATCGCGAAAACCTAAGAACCTGGACCTGAATTGCATTGTATTAGCTTTTTTCAAACAAACCAATATTTTGTGCTCTTGTCTTGATTTAGACCCAACTGATGGGATGAACAAGTCGTGCTCCTGGTGGTATACGACATGCCTATCCATAGTAGTTAGAATGTCACTGCAGGGCTTTAAATCGCTAATGTCTGAGTGGCGCTACCGCTGCGCGCATCACCCTGAGATATAAATTGACAAGTCCCAAGTACTTGTAATTATACCAGCACACTTACTCTTCAAAACTGGAAAGCAACGCTAACATTACTGCTTAGTGGCAAATATAGGTAAGATCGCAGGACTTCCTTAGACAAACTCTTTGACAATGAGTACTAATGCTACTGTAATTTCATTCACACCACGCAGTGTAAATGATTTTTTTTTCGAGACCCAAGAACTTGAAACATAGCTTTAACTTTGTTGGTATTATCATGGTATAGGTACTGTCACGAGGGGTATAGCTCTAATGCATTGCGAGAGGTACTTTTAATAATATAAACTGGAATAATCCTTAAAAATATACTTTATTTAACTTTTTTACATGTTTTTGGGTTACAAATCAATAATCTTAATGTCAAGATCTTCCATTCTTTTCTCTTAGTTCTTTTTCAAAGCATTCTAATTGTGAATCTATTCACCCAGCCAGTGATTCTACTCATAGAGTACAGCCTAGTCTACAGTACCTATGAATAGTCACATTGTTTTAAAAGGTTGTGATAAGGCCCCAAAATGGCTTTTAGTACCTATACTGACAAGGGTTTACTTTAGTTTCCAGCTCACAAAGAATTATAAGAATTATAAAAAATAGACATAATTTCTGTTTTTCCCATGTAGGTGAATTATGTGTAATTGTTAGTGAGAACAAATGCCTTAATCCGTAACCAATATAGTGTATCTCAGTGTAGTCTAATGCTATCTAATAAATTTTGTATGTATGTTACTTTGTTAAAAATTTTAATTTAATTTAATTTAGTTTGTATGATGTTTTAATATTGCCGTCAACACTTGTAATTGTTATGTTTACATTGTAGATCACTTAAGTCAAATAGGATAAGAATGTGTTGTGAACATAATGTTAGTGTTGCTAATAAATAAATAAATATATTTGCTTAAAAATAAACTATTCATATTTACTGGTCTTAACAATTGCTATATCTTCATTTTTACATCCAGTAAAAAAGTTTTCAAATATTTCATGTATTCAATTTCAGAAGCCACCAGAAAACGGCCGCCTCTCTGTGTGTACAGTGGACCGCAAAGCTAGCATAGTCTCCTCGTTGTGCAACGATACGTCGCCCACAAAGCCCAAGGGCAGCATAAGTCCTGCTCCTTCGCAGCATAGTTTCCAGGAAACTGAGGTTCCTAGAGGAGTACTCAGGACTGAGTCAATGAGAACTAGTGGACCCACTGGTGGTAGGTTGCTTTTCTCTTCAATTTTACAACTATGTTCTGTAGGGTGCATGCATGATATGTAATAATAATAGTAATAAAATAATTTATTGTCTCCACAAAAAGTACACGTAAAAATAAATACTTTACGTAATATCAAAATACAATTTTTTCGTGGAGGCTGGTCCCAGAACTAGGAAAACCTGTATTTCAGGTCACCAGGTCTCCACCCCCAGGCAGACTTAATTGCTATGATTGAGTAATTACAAGTGACAACAAAATATGAAATTTTAGTTATTACAAAATTATGTTCTGATGAGGGTAAACTAAATGTGTGCAACAAAAGTGTGTACCTGTGTGTGTGTTTATATGTTGCATTGTGTTTTTGTATGTGTATACATAATAAATACATCGGCTATGAACTGTTGAATAAGATATTAATTACGGTATGGACAACGCTATTAATATAGCGTTATAGAGGGTATAGAAAACTATAAACCAGTTAACTGTCTTTTGGCATTGGTATTACGTTAATTTCTTCTTATTGTGTTGATGGCATACACTATAATGCTTGCCATAGTGGTTAAAGGACTTGCCAATCGACGTAAGGTGCTTGCCAATTGTTGCCCAGGGTGCGAGGAGGCACCTTTCATGCACCCCTTTACAAGAACCATACTTCTGTACTTTTGTCTCTTCAATTGCAGATCTCAGTCGCCGAGCTTCAGTGAAAGTCGAGGCGAAGACCGTGGCCTTCGAAGGCGGGACCCCGGCAGTCAGTCCTGGTCCTGGTGAAAGTCTCACCAATGGTGCAGTTGTCTCTATACCAAAACCGAAGAGTCGCAGCGGGTCTATTATTGGAGCAATTAGCCCCATTATGGGGACAGGTATGTTTATATTTTACTTCTAAATTTTTGGACCAACGTTGTTAGGGTCTGTGTTTATTTCGATAATAATAATTGAATGATTGGTATGGTTGATGTTAACGTCTAGGCTCAGCCATTGTACCTTTACATTAGAGGCTTATAAAAGCGCTTAAGAGGCGTGGCAGCCGCGCGTCTGCAGTGCTATATAAATTTTTAGTTCTCTAATTGTGACGTTGCAACTGTGCTTCAAATTTTTTTTTATAATACCAAATGATGGGACGGACGAGTCGTACGCCTGGTGGTAAGCGACACGCCTATCCATAACAGTTGCAGTACTATTCAGAGCTTTAAATCGCAAAGATATTAGGGGAACTGCCATGCGTCCGTCATCCAGAGACATAAGTTGACAAGTACCCATGTGCCTGTAATTTCACTAACACCCTTACCCTTCCAAATCGGAACGCAGTAATGTGAACGTTACTGCTTGGCGGCGGAAGTAGGTAAGGTGGCAGTACTTCCCTGGACGAACTCTATCATAAGGAGCTCTACTGCTACTAGTATTGTATGAAAATTAGTAGTGGCGCCACTGCATCGCTTCTATAAGCTTCTAATTTGAAAGCGCCGTTTTAATATACCTAGACGCCCAACAACGCGTAAACGAAGTTAGCCAAACCAACATCTGTGTTCATTATTCGTATTTGTTCATTATTATTGTGTCTGTGTCATTTATACAATTAGTGCAAATGTTAAAAAAAAATTAAGCATTTAATTGTTAAGAATTATTTGTTGCATTTATTATTAATTTTTAAGTTTTTATTGAATGTGACGATGTTTCACCGTGATGATAAAATTAAATAATAATGGATTATTTAATTATTGATTTTTCATTAAATTGAAAACCTTTTCTCTCTATAACATTGTTTTAATAATGCGGTGAGAAAAAAAGAGACATAATTACTAAAATTCTTTATAATGACAATAGATCTTTTTCTTCAGAAAGTTCACCAGAACTGTCACCAACTCATGAGCTACACCCGACTCTGTTCTCTAGGATGTTGAGTACAATATCAACTGAAGAATCCTTAAGTTAGTTTTACGTTGAAACCCCTTCAGTCATAATTTTTATACAGTTTTGTACCGGTTCCTAAGTTTTGTGATTGTATTGTGACAATTTCCTTTGCAATCTTAAATGTCAACGTTTGTAGTCTGGGAAGCATGATCATCTGAATTTATTAGGAAATAACATTGTGTATACCAGGCCTGTTGTTAATTACATCAATACCTATCTTGAAACCAATTTGCTGGCTAATTTAGGATAGCCTTTGTGTTTTTCCTGTTAAACCTGCACAACATTAACGCCTTCTACATATACACGATACTTTTAACATAACGGGAAAGAGATTAGATATTTATTGTACTGTTCGAGGTGTTATATAAGCGCGAGCTGAGTATATGGAAGTGTCTTCCAGCCAAAGCGAAGGTGACTTTTAATAGGTGTAGGTTGAAAATATGGACAGATCTTTATAGCGTAGTATAATAAGACTAGTCCAACTCCCGCCTGTTCGGCGCGTCAATGCCTACACGGAACTTAGGGTTGTCACATTATTATTTTAGTTGTGTGTAACCTACAGGTTTTAAATACAATATGAAAAAATGAAGGTATTCGTCTAGTGTTCTCGGGCTATGTGGAAATAACCTTTGTCGAATGCTTACATATTGATATATTTATACTAGTGATGCAATGGAAGTGTTAGAGCGGAAACTGGAGCGGAAACGGAAGTGTCATAACGGAAACAGGAACGGAAACAGATGTCAAAAGTAAATTTTAGCGGAAACGGAAGCGGATGCTGAAGCAGAAGTGTAAATAATAATGCTTGTTAATACTTTATAAAGTTCTCAACGAAATGGTTGCAAACAGGGCTTGCTTTTAGTTTCATAATTACACTTAAATGCTAAAAAACACGCTCCCCACTACCAAGGAATATGCGCGCGCGCCTGAAATCCATCGCGAACATTACAAACTTCCGATTAAAGTTCTGTTGTAAATGACATCACAGATGTGAAGCAGAAGTCTGTTGTATCACTAATTCACCAGCAACGTTGATTAGTGTCTTTATTATGGAAGTACGATTATAAAATAGAAATGAAATGCTGAACAGTTCTGAATTTGAGGGACTCTTGTTCAAGTAACCATAAATAAAAGAATAAACACACTTAGGTACAATATGGTGTCATTTTTTAAACGCTTCATCTCTGTAATGAATGGCTCGTGCTATGATCCGCGTTATGCAATGTGAATGTGTGCGACCGCACACGGAGTGAAAAGGGCGTGCACACATTGAAGCCCCTTAAAGGTAGCACCTTTATATAGAGTAAAGCTATTTGTCTTATTATACTATGTTAATAGCGACTAAATGGGTGACCGCTGATGTTAAAAGTATTGCATGTGAAACGAATGCCATTAATATTAGATTTCACATTTCGTGACCCAATGTGTGTGGAAAAAAACGAGTTTTTTCTTTCACATTCTATGTATCTCGTTCTATGCTTTATATTGTTTCCATTAAATATTGCAGCGACTCCCGGAGTGCCAACCAGATCTCGTCCATCTAGCAAAATGACGAAGTACGTCGAATGCTGGGGTGCGGACAAACCATTTGCCAACATCACTGATTCTACTCTTGCCAAAAATATTGGAATTTCTGTAAGTAATTATACTTATTAAAATTAAAATAATTACACTTTTATTTAGACGCTCATAAGTTTTCCATCCCATTTCTCCTAGCTTCCTTTTATTTTTTGAGTATAGTAACATTTAGGGTGGTATTCTAGAACTCTACTCAATACTCAAGTCAGGACTTGAGTATTGCAGTGAGCACTGAAAATCATACTCAAGTCCTTGCCATTAGGTTCGTATTTCCAGTGCTTAAAATCATACTCAAGTCTGCTCAAATCCTAACTTGAGCATTGAGTAGAGTTCTGGAATACGACCCTAAATTTCTCTATTTATTTATTTTTTTGCCAACCCAAAAACCAACTTTCCTCTCAGGTTTTAAAAGATAGTTTTAAGAAATCCCTTTATGGGATGAAGCTCGTCTTTGTACACTAATATTTTAAATTGTTTCTTAAAACTTGTAATTTACTTTGTGGTATCTACAATGAAGTGTTTAAATAAATAAATAAATAACGGTTGTTATTATTATTTTTTTGTTGGAAACGGGATGCCTCGGTAGTGGTCCCATTGTTTAAATTTGAAGAAAATATTTCATCTCTATACTTCGTTTTTATGAGGTAAACAAAGACGCAGTGTTTGTAAACTTTTTCTTCAGAAATTATTAACATAAATTTAATAATTGTTATTTATCTAATTCTACTAACAATAAGGTTGAATAGAAAAGAATAAAAATTCAGCAACTCAAAACAATAACAAAAACACAACAATAATATAAGGTAATGCGACCAATTATATAAAAAATGCAAAACACTTATCGTGGGTTACGACTACGTTAATTTAGTTGTATTTATTATACATTTAAAACATTCCATTTGTTTACTACCTCTGCTACTTTCTTGTTCCGTCTTTTATTGTGCAACATTTATATGAATGATTTTATTGTTTACAAAATAATAAACAAATTACTGAATGTCTCATTATTTAATAATTTCAATAAATAAATGCAAAGTACACATTTTGTCATTTATTAATAAGATTGAAACATGTTACCGTGAAAAAAAATTTTGGCTGCTATCGAATGTGTTTACATTTCCGTGATATATCGTGCTCGGTAAAAAACCTGTTTGAAGCTATTTGTAATGCTAAAAATACGAAGTATAAGGGTGGCAAATTAGGGTATGAATCCAGTTTATTGGATATCACCCACTTTTCGTTAACCGATTTCAATAAAACTTGGCAAATAGATGTAATTCCACAACGTTGCTTTCTTTTTCAGAGTCTTGCCATGATAGAGCAAAACTTACTACCTCAAAGGACGACTTGCTGCGATTGTAGGTAAGTTTTCTATACGATGTAGAAAATGTTTAATTTATATATTTATTTTTAATTAATAATTTTTTTTTCACATGATAAAAGTCAATTGAGTAGATTTTACATTATGTTTTATTCGTTTGTTTTTTAAAAAGAAACATTTCACATAAGTCTATCTCCCGCCAAACTGGGAACAGGTTGTTGGCGAGCACGCTCTTACACACAATAGATCTCGTAATAATTAACTAGATACCTAGCAGTGAGAAAGTACTTAATAACAATAATAATACCGCACACACTTATAGCACTAGGGAAACCCTGTATCGCGGGTGCCATTGACACACACATAGACAACCACAAATGTCATCCAAACTCACCAGAAAAACAAATTTATCGAACCAGGGACCTCAGCCTGGCAGACCAGTATGGTAACCGTTCGGCCACGGAAGCAGTTGAATACTCCTCTTGTAGGTCAGACTTTTTGAACAAAACAACAAGGTCGTATATATTGCACATCGGGAAACTCGAAATCCGCGAATTATCCGAATGCTGTTGTCGCCTCTATATATTATCGTGTTATTCACTGATGTATAAGTAAGAAACTTTAACGTTGAACTTTAACGAAATAAGAAACTTTATTATGATGACTAATGTAGTTTCATATTAAATTGTCATAAATACACATCGAGTACATAACAAGTAATACAACAGTTATTAATGCAATAAGTTACAAACGCAGCAACAGCATTCGGAAACATTCGTGACTTCCGGATTTTCCCGATGTGCAATATTTGTAGCCTGGTACTTGTACAATCATAAATAAGAAATGCAGGCAGCAACAAAACATTTTTTTTGCGATAGATAGATTTAGTATATAGACCTATATAGACCTATACTAAATCTATGGTGATGTTTGTCTTTAAAAATGACTTATAACTAACACTTTAAATAACTTCATTTTTTTAGCAACAATGCGGAAGGCATGAACAAATTGACTCTCTGGTTCAAGAAAGATCAACAAGAGAAGCAATACAGGAACCAGTCAGACCCTCAGTTTAAATACAACGTCGCCTGCGCAGTCGCGCTATTCATGTTGCTCGCTATGATACAGATTATTAATGTTCCCAAGTAAGTAAATTGAATCACTTTTTATTTTCGATAAGGACTTGGTTAAGGACTATTGTTTTGGGCTGAAATTTAGTCCAGGTGCAAAACATATGTTACATTTAAGAATGGAATTCGATCCCGTTCGAGTATATAACCAGAAATAGAAACGAAATGTCATTTAATTTGTTTGAAAACTATTCTGCCATATCATTACGGTGACAACTGCGCTCCGATTGGCCAGCCCGAATTCGAAACATACGGGTGTCGTCAATTGTTTCAATTGAATTCGACCAGTTTAACTTGAGCCTTGCCTTGAAAATTGAAAAATTACGTATTTAATTACCGATGAAATGTGATTCCGTTTGTTTTGTAATTAGATGTTTTGCTGTTACACTACCAAATGTACAACAATAGTTAGAGATATTGTCTTTATTACAAGAAATATAGAATATTTTTTGAATATACGAAGACGTACACACAGGTCAGTTGTTGGCGCTATACTATTTTATGATTTCAATGCAAATATTTAAAAGTGATATAAGGCTGTATCGAGTTCTTAGGTTTTCGCGATTGTTACACATACGGTTGATTATTTTGTTGAGTCAACCGTGACCATGGGACCTGTAAAGGGCCCGAAACGTCGGTTTGTTTGAGAAAACAAATAAACGCGATTTAAATCCGGAAAAATAGTTTCATTTCCTATGATATAAGCCTGGTTATATACTCGATGGATATTTGTGTTTATAATAATAATAATTTGCATTTGTTTCTTTTTCAGAGGAATAGTTCTATATGCGTCTTTCGGACCGACGTTTATAACGCTTTTAGTCTTCGTTTACCTCGCATGGAACGATGGCCATCTTCTTGGTAGAGGGATGCATCCTTTGTCTGATGTTCCCGATGACATTTACGCTGACAATTGCACCAAGCCCGGACAGGTTCGTTCTGTTTTGTTGCGTTATATTCGTGTCATGACCACAGTATGACAGGCAAAGATCTTGATTAAATGATTTCGAAAGGCTTTTAAAACGTGCAATACAATTGAACGCGGTGGAGTAGTGGCATAAAGAAAAATTCCCCACATTATCCCACATTAATATATAGATCTAAAAAGGTTCTTGTATATTTTATTGAAACCTAAATTGATTATAAGTAGTGGTCGGGTATTCGGATGCTTTTACCTACACTTCACTTTTTCCCGTGAATTACTGTCGAGGTATGGAAGTGGCTTAAAAAATATATATTAAGCCACATATATAAATTTGACCAACTTCTACTGTCTTTATTTCGTCTCATACAATGAAATAATTTCTTCATGAAACTGAGTCGATCGGCACTAAAAAGAATTTTGATCAATTTTAACTTTTCTTCAAACCCAGTATCGCTGATTTTTTTCCATACAAATTCGCATCCCACGCGATATATTTATTATCGATTATCCGACTACTAATTATAAGTGTAAGTTTTGTTTCCACTTTCAGGTGGTGGCCAGCAACCGTTACATAAGACTGACAATGTTCCTAGTATCTGTACTGCTCATAGCAGCGTGTGCTGTAATAAACTTGGTAAGACTTTTACGTTCATATAATATTAAAAATCGTGCTAAATTCGTACAATGAATAATTCTTGGAGATTCTGGAGTACAGTGAACTATTCATTATTCCAGTTCCCTCTATTATTTATTTATTGCATAATAACTTTCTTATTATCGTTTCGAAGACATGCGTTATACCATAGATTACTTAATAGTTACTACGTAACAGCTACACAACTCTCATACAAAATCGAAAACACCTACTCTATACGTAGGGTGCACTATAAGTTTCCGGAATGAATAAGAAAAAATAGTATAAATGGTCAGAAATGAATTTATTGTTTCTCAAAATATTCTCCGTTAGCGTTAATGCACTTTTTCATACGAATGAACCAATTTTGAAAATATTTATGCCACTCCTCCGTGACAATCTCTGAAACATATTTTTCATACTCTTCGACAGCCTCTTCAGGTGATGAAAATCATTGACCGCGTAACTTGTTCTTAATTTTTGGAATTAAATAAGTCACAAGGTGCTAGGTCGGGACTGTACGCGGGATGGCTCATAAGGTCAACGTTGTTCACCTTCAAAAAATCATTTGTTTGTCTGGCCGTGTGAGAACTAGCATATCGCGGTGCAAGATGATACGGCGTTTACGGTTATTTTTACGGAGTTTGTCAATAACTTCCGGCAAACAAATGGTCGTGTACCAATCGCTATTCACGGTACAACGATTCTTCAAAGCAACAGTAGCCACGTGTCTAGTGTTATTAAAAAAAGAAGCAATCATCCGTTTAGAGGCACTTTGCACGCGCGCCATTTTGGTTAGTTTCGGCTCATCTCGAAAGGCCATACGCTCGATTGCTGCTTTGTTTTGGGATCGTAACTGTAAATCCATGTTTCGTGTTACATGTCACCTGTTACTATGTCCCACACCAAATGTGACGCCCCTTCGTTGAATTTGGTAAGCATGACATTGCACCAAGTGACGCGATCCGTTTTTTGAGCCTCAGTCAAATTGTGTGGGATCCACCGAGAGCACAGCTTTTTCACACCCAAATGTTTCTATAGTATTGATTGCATTTGACTCATGCCTATGCCTAAGGCTCAACTCACACTAGCGCAGAATCGAAGCGTGTCGCGACGCGTCATGTTTTTCGCCTATTGCATATTCATTTCTATTTACCCAACATTAAGGTAAAAAATTTGTGTTACGCAAAATATGGAGTCAAGCGTCGACGTGAGTCGATGCGCGTCGCCGCGCGTTACTTGAGTGAAGGGCCTGACGCCGGCCACACCGTGATTCAGGCGCACAAATGCGAACATCGTCGCTAGGCGTAGTAGTTGAAGAACAAGACGCGACGCGACGCTTCGACTCTGCGCCAGTGTGAGTTGAGCCTAAAGATGCCCGAATCTCTCTATGTCACATGCCTGTCTGTTTTGATCATACGACGCACAGCATCGATGTTTTTGTTGTTCACAGCAGTGGACGGGCGACCATGACGAAATTCGTCACTGAGATTAACACGACCGCGTTCGAATTCTGCAAACCAGCTGTAAATAGTCGTCTTGCATGGTGCTTCATCGCCAAAAGCAGTTTGAAGCCGAGCGAAGCATCGCTGGGCTGTTAAATTACACTAAAAGTCGTAGAAAATCATACTTCGAAAACTTTTACGAGTTAAATCCATGGTGATGTAGACAACCCATTTCTAAAATGACCCCACAATGTAAAAACAAGTGACAGTTAGGTGAAACAAACTGTATTCTACAGCCAAAGAGTTCTATTTTCAAATGTTGTAATTACTTTTTAAATACTGTTTTCGTAAGTGGCCAGTTCCGGAAACTTATAGTGCGCCCTATGTAATAGCCTACGAACTCTGACTAATGAAACCAGGCGCTCACTACGTGGAAAAAGGAACCTAAGCACGCGCTCGGAGAGGTGAAAATAACATTACCCGTCGTGTGCAGTCGTGCGGAACCAAATGCTGATGTTGTATAAGGATTGTAATGTTGTAATGGTCAGCTCCAGTCGGTTTGAGTGAGCATGAGACTGGTTGGTGGGTGTGAGTTCTGGTTGACCCGATGAT
>NW_020654080.1:2759525-2763319 GCF_003589595.1 Hyposmocoma kahamanoa | reverse complement strand
GTTTTTGTTTTGGTATTTAAGAGATTTACCAAAAAAAATGTGTTACAATGTACGAGACTTGTCTGAGCGCTTGCACTGTCGGCGATACACTCAGCAAAAGGCACTTATCGCGTAACTTCGTGTGACGGAGCCCTGACTATACTATTGTGGCCCACAAGTTGTTGCCGATACCCACATTACTAGTAGTAACTACCATGCTGAAGTGTGGGACATGTTTGTCATTGTGATGATTTGTCACTCTGCGTAACGTACTCACTGAGTGTTGCCCACGCCTTTGCGAGTAGGTTCCTTACGTACACCCTAAATAACATTTATTTTTAATCAACTTGCAAAAAAGGAGGAGTTTCTCAATTCTACAGTATTTTTTTGTGTGTGTGTATTACGCGACTATTCGTGAACCTATTTTGTTTATTTTTTTTTGTTGGGCAGAGGGTATCACAATATTAGTTCGATTTAAGTTTGAAGAAAACATTCCATCTCTTAAGGGTGGCAAACTAGGGGATGGATTCGGTTTCGGCGCACTTTCCTTTAACCGATTTCAATAAAACTTAGCAAATAAGTGTAATTCCAATAGAAAAAAGCCGTTTTATTTTCAGTAGTGTACTTTTGTTACACAACGTGCACCAACAAGTTCTTTGTTTGTTCCGCAAAGCTAATGGTAAATTTCAAATTAAATATCAGTCATAAATTCCAAAAAACTCAAGAGATGCGATTGCGATGCATTGACCCACGGCTGACTTACCTTTGTTTATATTTCAGTACCAGCCAGACATTGCTTTAGACATCACGGATTTGATTAGAATCGACAATGTCTCTGTGTCTGTAAGTAAAATATATTTAATGAAATTAACTTGTGCTATTTTACAAACCATTGGGTGCAAAACTTATACAAATAATTTTAAATTTTCAGATTCAACCGGCACCTGGTATTAGAAACGATACTTTTAACATGACATCAACAAACAGCACTATGATAAAAATTGATGACATCATGAGAATGAATTTTAACAGCATATCGGACTCTGTGCCTGTAAGTATAATAAAAATAAGTATTTCAGAGTAGAATATTGGTTACTTTGAATTGATGCAATATTTATTTTATTCAATATCGTATACAATAATAATACAAACTCAGTATATTTAATAAAATAAATACTGCAATGCTCCATTATTATTATTGATAAAGGATCGGACAATCACAAAACTAAAATCCTTCGCTCCAACTGGACTCTATAATATCATGGAGAATGTGCAATGGAATTGCAGGATGTAGTTTCGCCTACCCTTTTCCATCACCGGGGGACTAGACGTAGGTTTGGGCTCGTGTCATGCTATGTAGCCTTACCACCCTATTTTTTTTTATTATGATATTACCCACTGTATTTTACGGCTGACGTACATGATGTACATGTATTTTTTGTGAATGTACTACTACTCGTATTACATACATACATACGCTCACGCTCTAGTCCCACAGTAGCGGTAGGCAGAGACCACGGAACACTTACTTACTTTTTATGGCAGAAGAAGCGTGAAAGTAGAATTAATCGCAGTGGAGACGAGGTCTTTGAGGTAAATTTGTGTAATAAAGTTGAGTGATAGAGTGAAGAATACAATAATATGGCTTGAAAATGGATGTGGTGACTACAATACAGAAAGGACTGTAGAGGTGGTTTGGGCATGTAGAGCGGATGGATGTAAGAAGAATTACCAAACAGATTTATGATGCGAATGTGGATGGAAGGGTTTTAAGAGGACGTCCCAGAAGGACTTACATTGACCAGATCAGTGTTGTCCTCAAAAAGGCTGGGATCCGAAGTGACGAGAATAAAAGAAGTTGACTACTATTTGAATTTAGCCAATGTGTAAACGCTGTGTATTATCGAAATATGTCATACTAAATAAATAGGGTGGCGTGGCTACATAGCATGACATTTGGGTTCCACCCCTATGTTGGGGATATTGCAAGAATACGCACGAAGCGTTAAGCTTCCACATTTACACGGTGAACGGCTAAAGAGTGGAATTACCTTCCTGTAGATTTATGCCACGAACGTTATTACTTGGGCCTTTTAAATGCATGCTCCATCGTCGTCCTCATCCTCACTTAACCATCCGGTGAGATGAAGTAAAATGGGCACTTTATATTTACACATCTTGTAAAAAAAGAACTTAAACCAGTGTCTGTTTCCCAAACCAGGGTACCGCTCTTACCAACTGAGTTAAAGATCGCGCGATAAGAGTTGGTGGCTTTGACAAATGACGCTGTTTGGAGTCGGATCGATGGAATTTTTCATGCTATTTTATTTTAATTTATTCCATTTTTGACTGACAATTGGATGCTGACAAGCAATAACGTAGCAGTATAGCTCCTTCTGAAAGTGTTCGTCCAGGGAGGTACTGCCACTGTTCAGCCGCTAAGCAGTAATGTGAGCATTACAGCGTTCCGGTTTTGAAGGGTAAGGGTGCTGATGAAATTACAGGCACATGGGACTTGCTAACTTATGTCTTAGGGTGACGGACGCAGTGGCCCTTAGATCTTTGCGATTTAAAACTCTGATTGGCACTGCAACTGTTACGGAAAGGCGTGTCGCTTACCATCAGGCGCACGACTTGTTCGTCCTGTCACTTGGTAATATGAAAAAAAGTATCAACCAACATGGCACCTAATGATATTTTAGTCGTTTTTGATAGTTTGTTCTAAAATTTATTTATAAAATGAAAACTTTGACTATTTTTAATACAAATTTACTTTCTCAAACTTGTATCTTATAAAGAGTGATTGTTCAGGAGATTGGCAAAACTTTATATTTATTTTAAATGTTAATGTCGATGTATTACTTTAGGAATAGGTAAAAGCCAGGTGTGAGAATATTAAGGAAATATGACGTGAAATCAGCCTGCAAAAATTTGTATATTCAATCCATTTTTTTGCATTTCAATAACTTTGGCCTTTAAGATACGAGTTTGAGAAAGTAATGCGACGATGAGTAAAAATCTAACATCATTCATTTAAATTAATATAGTCTCTACCGGCTAAAGCAAATAAGTCATATTCATTTGTTACTTCATTAATTTGTAACTTAAATTCTAGTGGCGACTTTTTCAAATTTATCATTCTCTTCACATCTTCCAACACTATAAACAACACTAAATATATATAATTATGTATAAAAAATGAAGCACTTGTTTGAATTATGTTCTTTAGTCTGCCGACCATAGTAATAAATCAATACAATTCATCATTCCTGAGGTGACAAAAGTTTTCATTGTACAAGTAATAACTATGATCATATCGGTGGACACGTTTTTGCTTATCAGCATCCTTTGAACTACAAATTAGAGTGGATACACACAGCGATGCAAATGCGACGCAAACGCGATGCAATAACGGTGCAGTCGCTAATCGTCTACCTTTACACACGCGCGCGAGTTTAAGCAGCGATATAAAAGCGCTATTGCATCGCAACACTTGGGATTTATAGACGAGGCTATAAAACGCAAGTGTAGCGATGCAATCGCGCGTTTTGTAGTTGGTAGTTAAAAGTAAAATATGTATAATGCTTTGAACTTTTTTAATTCTAGAGCTACTTGTACAGTTCAGTACTGACAATAGCGTCAATATCAGTATTCCTGCGAGTTGGATTCGTGCTGAAGCTGGTTGTTATGGTTTTAACATTGATCTGCCACATCAGCCTCTTTTCATGTTCTACACTCTTTTGGTATTATCAGACTACGAAAGACGTTGGTGATGGGTAAGTTGTTGGACGCAATTTTTAATCTAAAACTAATAA
>NW_020654080.1:2735069-2754525 GCF_003589595.1 Hyposmocoma kahamanoa | reverse complement strand
ATTTATATTTAGTTATCTACATTAACATAATAGTTTAGCCTTAAATAACATCGTCTGAAGTTACACTTATTATGTAGTATATAAAAGGTAAGAGTCTCTCCTTAAGTTTTATGGCAACTTACAATGTATTTGCCGCCATTGTCATTGCCATCCGAGAAATTTTGTTTCTCATTAGTGCTTAGCTTTTTTTCTACTAATACACGTGGTCATGGGATTTGTAAAGGGCTCGAAATGTGGGTTCCTAATAATCTCAGTGCAGAGTACTAAAAAACCGACCTCAAAAGTCATTCATCCCCTAGTTTGCCACCTTTAATAGTGGAGTATTTTCTTCAAATTTAAATGATCACTACTGGGGTACTTTCTTTCCAACCAAATAAGAATCAACCGTGACCATGGGACCTGTAAAGGGCCGAAATGTTGGTTTGTTTGAGAAAACAAATATACGCGATTTAAATCCGGAAAAATAGTTTCATTTCCTAAAGTAAGAATCATAAAAATCAGTTCACAAAGTTATCGTGTAACATACATACAAAACACCGTCGAATTGAGGACCTCCTCCTTTTTTGAAGCCGGTTAAAAAAATAGTTCCATTTCCTATGTGCAACAGTCGCGAAAACCTAAAATAAGTAATTGTCTCTTTGTAATTTCAGGAGGACCTTTACCACGAGAGGTACTCAAGCATAGCGGTGATGTTCGCCTCGATCCCCAACTACAAGGAGTTCTATGACGAAACCGACGTGAATAAACAAGGCCTCGAGTGTTTGCGGTTGTTGAACGAAATCATTTGCGATTTCGATAAGGTAAATAAAATTATTTTTTTTGGCATCACCGCAACAGAGTACTTACGTCATTATCAGCACATTCTTCTCACTGCTGTGCATGAGTCTCCTCTAAGAGGCTTTAAGATATAGATCACGCTGGCTTAGTCAGGTAGCGCGGGATGCGACCAGGGGGCCTATGCCATGCAGTTCAGTTGATGTAAAACTGGATTGTATAAATTTGCATGATGACCTACAGAAAGTTGAACGAGAATTATATGGCAACATGATGAATTTTATTTTTTAAACATTAATTATTGTCTCTGGCCTGCTAAGTTGTCATTTCGAAATTTCGTGGAATATTTGCCAAGTTTTATTGAAATCGGTTACTGGAAAGTGCGCGAAACCGGATTCATCCCCTAGTTTGCCACCCTTGAGGTGGAGTATTTTCTTCAAATTTAAATGGTATCACTACTGAGGCACCCTCTTTCCAACAAAAAAAAAGAATCATAAAAATCGGTTCACAAATTATCGCGTAACATACATACTAAAAAAACTATACAATCAAATTGAGAACCTCCACCTTTTTTTGAAGTCGGTTGAAACAATAGATACCTGTGTTACCCCTTTTTTTTTTTTTTTGACGGGGGGAAATCTTTATGGATACCCCTGAGCCCAGGGAGACTCAGGAGTTATGTGGGGACTCTCCCTCCAACTAAAACCCTACCTGTGTTACCCTAGGAGCGTTCAAGTAGTATTAACCAATTGTGTTCGAAAAGAGAAACTATATGTTTTTTTAAACATTTTATTCATGATTTTAATACTTCCTATGCAATGGTGAACGTCAACTGCATGGATCGTGAATTGTTTTTGTGAGCTTATAGTACTAATTTGACAGCCAATCCAAGTTACGGACCTAATCAAGTTTGCTATAAGGGCACATAGTAGGCCCCCTGTGTGGATACTGTGGCCTTTTCCCATATCTACGCAAGCATGGGTGGTGCGGCCTCTATCACCAGAGCAATCCAGAATTACCGGAACTTTTATTAGCAGTAGAGCTCTTTGTACGCCAAGTAGTAATGCGCCTATTGCTGCGTTCCGGTTTTGAAACGGTGCTAGTAAAACTGCAGTCTCATTACTTGCCTATTTACGTATTAGGGTGACGGGCGCAGTGGCAGTGCCCCTCAGATCTTTGTGATTTAAAGCACTGAGTGGTACTGCAACTGTTATGGACAGTCGTGTCACTAACCATCAGGAGGACGACTTGTTCGCCCCGTCACTTGGTCTCATAAAAAAAGACAAAGTGTTAAAAGTTTTAAGCTTGTTTTTGCTTTTTAGAAGGCAAAATGGCGAACCCATTCTTAATTGGGAAAGAAATTTAGCAATGTTTATTTTGTTCACAGTTACTCTTAAAACCGAAGTTCAGCTGCATAGAAAAGATAAAAACTATAGGAAGTACATATATGATAGCTTCCGGCTTGCGACCTGGGAAAGAAGAGCAACTGGTAAGTATATAATAGTTTATTTGTCATACAATACCATTGACTTACAAATAAATGGACGACGGGTCTAATACAAAAACCACGAAAATAATGTCCCAAGTCAACCTATTTAAACGTAGTGACATGTGAAGGAATAAGAAAAAGCTAAAACGTTGTTTAAATTGTAATGTCATCGCAGTACTGTCTAATTTTGCTTGCTTCGCTGTCAGTCGAACAAACGAAGACTAAAGCATGAATGACGCTCTGTATACGATTTTAACGCCCTATAAGTTCGGACACTTTTTAGCGCGGACCCGACGTCCATATAATTGTAAGTCAGTGTACAATACACATAAATTAGACGATCACTAGTTACAAATTTTTTACCAGGTTATGATTTATTTTTGTTTTCTTCACGCTCCATTGTCGAAAATAAAGTATTTCAATGGTAACACCACAAGAAATCGAGATTCATTTTGAAAATATTTTGTATTATATTAGCAACGATCATATTATCCTTTGAGATTGCATTTTAATATAGATAATATGAAATATATGATTCTATTCTATGAATCTTTACAGGATGCGAACAGGAAAGAAGAGCACACAGTAGCAATCCTGGTGGAGTTTGCGATCGCCCTGATGACTATCCTTGATCAGATCAACAGGGAATCTTTCCAGAGGTTCAAGTTAAGGATAGGTAAGTGAATAAGAGTACTAAATAAAACGAAACACGATTTCTACAAATCTTTCGAATAGCCTTTGAATGGTATGAATTGAAAATACGACGGGGACGAATAGACACAAATTATTAACGTAATTTTGCATAATGTTGTTGAATAAAAGTAAATGTGATTGCCACAGTGTATACTCCTTCTATATGTATAAGTTAATTTTTTATAACATTTACTACACATTCTCAGTGTCGACTTATAATTGAAATCAAATAATTTGATTTAATATAAAATTAAACAATTACTGCGACCACGACTGTGACCACGGGATCTGTAAAGAACATTGCATGGAAAAAATAGTTTAATTTCCAATGTATTGTGTAGCAATCACAAATACCCAATTAAGTATAAACATGGACCAATAAGCCAAGAGGATTGCTGATCGCGATACAAGAAAGCGTAGTTGGGTATTTAGAACCTGTTGGTACACCAAATGTCGTGCTGAGTATACATATATATTAATAATATTTTTGTAACTAACTTCTTTTACATTGACAAGCTGCAATTTATCAAAGCTACGCTAATTTCTAGTGACGACAAACAAATCAAATAGATGGCGCTTATTGCATACAATTTTAAGGATACTGCCATCTACCAATGTTAGCAAGCGTTTTTTTTTAGTTTGTAACACACTATGCCATTAATTGATATTTTGTTCAAGTACAGGAAATATTTTTAGGTCATGACCAATATTTGAATAATGTTACAACGAAAAAAACAGACCACTTATATTTCATATTAAAAAGGAATTAATCGATATCCTCTGCCATTTACATAATATAAACTATTATCGATCAGCGCCATCTAGATATAAAACGGGATTTTGACCTTTTTCAGAGTTACGGTCTGTAGTATGGAGATTAGCACAAGTAATAGGAATTTTAATTTCATTTGACGGGTTTGTGTCTATTCACCTACAAGTTGCTACTCACCCCATTGTGTCTGAGATTATTTGGCCCTTTATTTGTATGAACCAGGTCTTAATCACGGACCAGTAATAGCCGGCGTGGTTGGGGCGCAGAAGCCCCAATACGACATTTGGGGCAACACCGTCAACGTCGCCTCTAGGATGGACTCCACTGGAATTATGGGCAAAATTCAAGTCACGGAGGATACCGCGAAGTAAGTAGCTTGTGGGACTCATAAATTAAATTCGAAAAGTAATCCTATTCAGCCGTGACCATGGGATCTGTAAAAACCCGAAGCGTTGGTTTGTTTGAAAAAACAAATGTTCGCAATTTAGTATCTATTCGATTAAATATGATCTGAGGGGCACTGCCACTGCGCATATTAGTTGGCAAGTTGGCAACCTTCAAAGACCGAAACGCAGTAATGCTTACATTACTGCTTGGCGACAGAAATAGGTGGCAGTACTTCCCTAGACGAACTCTTTCACAAGGCGCTCTACTGCTACTAACGAATAATAAAAATTGTATCCATCCATTATAATTTCTACTTTGCAAATTAAGATATTTCTATTGAAAAACGAATAAATTTCTTTTGTATTGATATAAACTGAAAGTTCTTGTAATTAAATTACAAAATACTGTACTGCGACTTACAGTGCTTGGGTTTGATATCTTAGCATTATCAATATTTTTTTCGTCTGTATTTGCTGACATTTATGTGGGAGCCTGCCGCTGTGTTTTAGTAAGTAAGGCCTACAATTAAAATTTTATTTTATTTTGCAGAATATTAATGAACGCTGGCTACACTTGCGAGTGCAGAGGGCCTACGTATGTTAAAGGGAAAGGTACTTTAGTAACGTATTTTGTGAAAACTCCTAATATAGGTTAGGGACACATTTCATAATTAAGTAGTCACTTTTAAATGTACAGTCAACAATACGTTGGGCTGCGCTTTCGACTTTGAATCGTTCTCATTGCGAGTGACATTTACTTGAATTAAAATTTTAATTGTAAAGCCCAACGCGCTGTCGACTATGTAGCTGTAAGTTTCGAAAAATACTCAATTAAGAATGTTAAGGTTAATTTTAAATGTGTCACAGGTTACTGTAGGGTTTAAAAGTTCGTAAAGCGGTATAAATTTGACTTTATTCTTTATGTTAACTGTACTACCTAATAAGAAATATAACTGTTTTAAAGGGTGGATCTAGCGTGGGTACACGTTAGATCGCAAAATTGATTTAATACGTCATTAGCCCAAACAATCTATACTTTTGTCCAAGACGGAGTAAAATGATAGTTTGGTGCGCAAAAATTTTGCTATAAATAAAATAAAATAAAAATAAAATAAAATTCATTTATTTCGGGCAGCAAAAACCCATATATAGTCTGTCGTTCTTGAAGATGAAGTAAAATGACATTTGCAGTATTGCCAGTTTTCCTAAAATTGTAAATAGTCATGAAGTAGATATCGACAGATTTGTTGAGAGATTGTGAAAGTAGGTAAATTTTAATTAAATTTTTATTGAATTGATATTTAAATATTTTTTGTGAAATTACTCCACTAGTTTGTTATAATTATTAATACAAAGATCGAACATTTAGAAAAAATTCCTTCGATCCGGTCGGATTCGAACCGACGTCTTCTTGCATACCGTGCCAGACGCTATACCAACTAAGCCACGGAATGAACCAACGGACCTCACGAATTTTTCTATGTGCTTGCGTCGTGTCTTTGTATTTGGTTTTTCAACGACTTTTTAGTCGTAGCGCCATCTATGCGAAATCTATGAAAGATTTATCACCTAGTTAGTACCTTTACAGCTACCAGTCCTGACGAGAGATGTTGCTATTCACTGTATTAATTAAATTTTTATTGAATTGATATTCAATTCTTTTTTGTGAAATTACTCCACTAGTTTGTTATAATTATTAATACAAAGATCGAACACTTAGAAAAAAGCGTCTGGCACGGTATGCAAGAAGACGTCGGTTCGAATCCGACCGGATCGAAGGAATTTTTTGTAAGTGTTCGATCTTTGTATTAATAATTATAACAAACTAGTAGGTAAATTTTGTCAAAAATGACTGAAGTATGAATGTTATGACGTTCTAATGATTACAAATTACATTATTGTATTCTTTACTCTTATTTTGACAGTTGGTCTATTAGTATCAAAATCAAATTTTCTGTCACACGCGTTTTAATAACGACAGGCAGATTTGATTGTGTTTAAATTAAAATGAAAAACTTTAAAGCATGTCTCCTACTTATATTTTTAATACGCAACCTACATTTATTGTATATATGAACAAAGTTTAAAAAATCACCAATTTAAATGAACCTGTGCCCAGTTGTTGGACGTATAATAGGCCGATAGTGGGTCAAATTAAGCAATTTCGTCTATTTATAAGCGTAACCAATGTTTCGTCATCGATAATATTTATCGACAGCAGTCACTAGCCGCTTGCAAGCGGACAACACTTTTACCCAACTGTCATTCAACTGTCATTGAACTGTCATTTTACTCCGTCTTTAAAAAAGACAGACTATAGCTTCCAAGTCGGTGGTGATTGCAGTCGATAAATCGACTAAATATTAGTTAAGATTACGCAATAATAGGTGGAACTTGTTTAATTTGAACTTGAATTAAGGCTCATAAACTATAATCATCAGTTTACACGTATTCACTGCTGAACATAAGCCTCCCCTTGAGCACGTCAATTCTCTCGGTCCTGTGCCGCCCGCATCCAGCCGCCGC
Organism: Hyposmocoma kahamanoa; assembly: GCF_003589595.1. Classification (NCBI taxonomy): domain Eukaryota; kingdom Metazoa; phylum Arthropoda; class Insecta; order Lepidoptera; family Cosmopterigidae; genus Hyposmocoma; species Hyposmocoma kahamanoa. The sequence goes on along the minus strand of NW_020654080.1, from coordinate 2,747,885 downwards.
CAGGCACCTTTCTCAGGTCGTCCGTCCATCTTGTCCTACATTACATTTTCCTGGACGCGGTCGCCACTCTAACACAAAACGTAAAAAAACTGTTAATAAAATTCTTTAATTTCATCTTGGAATGATAACATCGTGGCTCTGTGCTTTACGAATTAATTTCAATACCAATCCACAATTGACGGAGAAATCGGAGAATAGACTGTATATGCCAATAAAATTTGAGGATTTCCATCGATTTCCATGGGATCACCTCATCAGATTCTGAGTTGGTGACAATGGGACTTTATGAGACCACCTCGGAGAGTATACCCTTTCAAACAACAAAAGAATTTTCAAAGGTTAACTGTTAAAATAAGAAGAAAGGCGAGAGGTAAACATGCGTTCCTCTTTTACAATCTGTCGATAAACCTGTCGACAACAACTACATGACTATTTAAAATTTAACGAAAAATGGCAACCCCGCATTGTCATTTTACTCTGTCTTGAAAATAAAATAAACAGGCTGCTGCTGTAGTTATAAGTCAATATTTCGTCGTAGTACATTAACAATAATCCATTCTGATGACATACTACGTGACATATCCGATTGACATTATTACAATCGTTGACTTACAATTATATGGACGTCGGGTCCGCGCTAAAAAGTGTCCGAACTTATAGGGCGTTAAAATCGTATACAGAGCGTCTTTCACGCTTTAGTCTTCGTTTGTTCGACTGACAGCGAAGCAAGCAAACTTAGACAGTACTGCGATGACATTACAATTTAAATTCAGCGTTTTAGCTTTTTCATATTCCTTTACATGTCACTACGTTTAAATAGGTTGACTTGGGACATTTTTTTCGTGGTTTTTGTATTAGACCCGTCGTCCATATAATTGTAAGTCAATGATTACAATATTAGAGTGGATTAGGAAGACTGTTATAAAATGATGTCATAAGGCTTGTACACAAGTCTTATGACATCAGACACTCAGATATGATTTCAAACTAGGAAATTCACTGTACTGTGAGTAACGAAATTACCTCTGGGTATAGATTTAGAAACCAGTACAACTATTCTATATTTAAGATGACGTACAGAATTACCTAGTGAAGTCTGCTCTCTTTCTCATTACTTAATAAAAATGACATACAAGGACATACAAGGATAGAGGCATAAGAGTAAATGGGCGTTAAATAGTAAGGGCTCTTGCATAAAGGTGTTAAAAATGAAAAAAACTATTCAAGAAAGTTGAAGTCGCAGTTAAAGAGTCACAGATGAGTAGCAAATAGAAAAAATAACATGCGTTCACACCGCAATTATATGAGAACCGACAAATTAGCTTGCCATTGTATTGCCATCATCCGCTCCTACAAATAATAGCGTATTGGTATTTGGCTCGCCTACGTACATCGAGTATAAAACCAGAAATAGAGACGAAATGAGGGCCATATATTCCTGGTAACTTATCAGTGATACATCACTTATAACCAACATCAACTCTCGTTTGCACTGAAATATGGAAGCGCCAACAACTGACCTGTGTGTAATATATTATAGAATATTCCAACAATATTCAGTATTTATTGTAATAAAGATAATATCTCCAACAATGGCGAGCTGTTTCATTTGGTAGTGTGCGGAAAAACAGCAAAACATCTAATTACAAAACAAACGGAATCAAATTTCATCGGTAATTTAATTTTGCAATTTTCGTCCATTATAGCAAAGCTCAAGTTAATTGGTCGATTTGAAGTGAAACAATTGACAACACCCGTCAATTGTTTCGAACTCGCGCTGGCCAATCGGAGCGCAGTTGTCACTGTAATGATATTACAGAATAGTTTTTAAACAAATTAAATGATATTTCGTCTCCAATTCTGATATATACTCGGAAGCCTCTGTATCACCACGTGCCTCCGGACTGACCCCCTCTACAGCCGCATTATGTGACGTGTGCGCTCGTGACAAATCAGTACAGCCATTATGAATGCGGCTTTATTGGCTTATCTGTAACCAATTAAGTGCGGCTTTGTTTTCCCTGTACTAGTTTGCTTACTTAAATAAGGTATAGAATGAAGGGAAATTGACAAAACTCCCTCTACCGTAGCCAAAGATTACTCAGTTATAGAACAATAAATCTTATTGTTAATACAAAGATCGAACAACACAGAAAAATTCTTTCGATCTGACTCGACTCGAACCAATGTCTGTTGCCATGCCGGGGCCACCGCTTTTACCAACCGAGTCAGTTGGCAAGAGTGGTGGACTAGCTAACAGCACAATAAATTTAAGGAGATCTTTTAAAAGTATACCAAATATTGCGGTCATGCCATTGGACAAATTGTCTTTGTTTGATATTTACGTGCGCGACGACTCTGAGCTTCGAAGAGATACTTTACGTACGTTAAAAGATACCTCGTAGTGACGTCACTTTCAAGAGATATCTTTTCTTTCCGGTTCATGTACTAGGTCACCAACCAGAACCACATGAGAAATGCTTTTAAATTGGTCCAATCAGAAACTGACTCCGCATCTCCTTATCTAGAGTTCTAAACCAGGGTTGTTGCTGATGCTGGTTTTTTACACATCACCGGATGCTGTGGCCGTAGCATGTCACAATATGTGTGATAAACCTCCCCGTGATAACATTTAATTCAGTTAATAAATCTGAGTTTGCTTATTTGGTAATGAACTATTGTTATACATTTTGAAGAACAAGGACAACGATATGAAATTGCTTATATAGCTATCTTTGTCGTTTAGTCATCGCCGCGAAAACCATGAAACAAAAAATGTCTTTTCATCTCATTTGTCGCGCTCAATTTTGAAGTTGATAAAATTACTGTGCAAATGTTTTAAAATCAGCTGTGATCTTGCAGCCATGTTTGACACTGTCACACCCTGGATACTCCATATAACTCCATAAAAAAAGTGAAGTCACGGTGTTCGCCATGTTCACTATTGTGATAAAATTTTAAAATGCTGGTTTATCACTCGAATTCGAATGAAATTTAATGTGGATATAATATAGCTTTATCGAGGCGGCATACCACGTGGGCTGATTTTTTTACCTTAACACCAGCGGAAGAAGCTTTCTATTTTCTTTGGTATTGTAATAAAATATTATTTCAATGATTTTGTGACATTTATTAACAAAAGAATCAATCTTCATGAAAACTATCAATCTGTCTAACTTAATCGTCGTGGAATTTTAACAAAATTATACTTTTAAAACAACCATCTGAACCGCTTTTTCGGCTTACAGTCTGTTTCCGGAAGGTTTGTAAACTATTCTAGCGTACGTTTTAGGTCATGTCACGACTCGTATATCCACAATGAATGCCAGCATCGATGAATGTGGCTACTGATGTGGGTGTGGATGCTGATATTCGCAACAACCCTAAGTCCTGGTCAGGTCGTCAAAATTGTGGTCATTAGTTCTAAAACACAGGCCTGCATTTTTTAAAGAATACATATTAACATCATTCTTAAATCAACTTTAGATATCAATTTGATTTGAGAGCTACAGTATGCCTTATACGGTATATTTTTCCGTGACATTGATGGATTATATGCAGAAAAGAAACTAGGATTGACTTGGTAACTTGAGGTTTATTTCTCTAACACAACTCGAAATTATAATAATAATAATAATAACGCACACACTCGACATAGCCCCGCACTAGGGAAACCCTGTGTCGCGGGTGCCATGGACACACAAATAGACAATTACAAATTACACCCAAACTCACGAGACAAATAAATGTAGGCCATACAAATATTTCTACCGGCCCGGGAATCGAACCTGGGACCTCTGCATGGCTTTTTTTTAATTGGCTTGAAGGTGACATGACAGGGGTTGCGCAGACAAAAAAAAGGTTCACATTAGCACCATCTGGAAGCCAACTTACTATTTCAATTTCTTAAACTGTTCGGTTAACATTCTATCCAACAGTAATCTCTCCTAAGTACTAATTAAACAACGGGTTAATCACGACCAAAATTGTTGTTCAAAAGTCTAAAAACTATTTATCGAAAAAGAGAAGCAAGTTAGTGTTGGGCGAAGGTGTTTTTCGTAGTGTGCAAACCTCACTAAAGTTATACCTATTTTAAGAAGTTTTCTGTTTCATTTAAAAAATCCATATCTATTGGCAACATATGAGTCCTTTCATTCCTCAGATTCTTTGTGGTATAATGGTCTTCTGAGCCATCATGTTGTATCATACTTTGAGCAATGTACACGTACATTAATGTAATATTAATGATAATTAGATGTAATAGATAAGTAGAGCAACTGTGAATTGGACTCGAAGTATATCGTCTCCTGACAATTGCCGCGCCTAGTGTTGGGCACATTTTTAGCACAATGTAATTTTGGTATATATACATATATGAGTTTCTGAAACCTGTACTGCACTCCTTATCATACATAACTAAAGTAATCGATATTTTTAGCGAAATTAATTTTTTAACATATCTGGAACCAGGAAAACGAGATCTACAACTGCTATAAGCTTTTTTACATTTTATATCCCAGTGTTATTGTTAAGCAAAATCTGCGTAATTGACAAAAGGATAAAGATATTGTGAACTCAAAGAAAAAAAGTATAATCACTTATTCCATAGGTAAAATTTTTACACATGAAAACGTCATTTTTTAAGCTACTGCTCGTTCACTGCCTGCTGACCTTCCTGAGAAGAACGAGCAAAAAACCCTAGGGATTCCTCTTTTCAAATAAATTTAAATGCCATGGAATACACTTTGAATCATAATTGTGTGAAATCTAGAATCATGTTGTCTTACCACACATCTTTATCTAACACGTAGTCTTCAATTAAAATACTTTTAATGTAAGTTTTAAACTTAGGAAATGATAATCTTAATATATGCTCCGGAATCTTATTGTAAAAACGTATACCGTTCCCATCGATCGTATATACTCCATGACAGTTCCCCATAAAAGAATCGTTTACCTTAGTTAAACGAAATCGTGGTACCATGAGTTCGGACTTAGTTCTAAGGTTAATATTATGGATGCAAAAGGTGTTACCAAAATGCAAACACAAGAAGGGAAGTGTAGGCGTATATGTATTCTATACAATTGACTTCAAATACATATATAATTTACCTACGTAATACTTAAGTAATTCTATCAAGATAATAAAATCAAATTAAATAATTATAAACATATCTATGTTCTTCATTATTAGGTCTTTGGTAACAATATTCTTATAGATCATGGTTGAAAGATGAAAGCAAGATAGTGACGTATCATGCTTTCATCTATTTATACAACCATCTTTATGTATTTTACACATGTATTTAAAAAATACATATACTATACTTGCTCTATTTTATATATCTATTGTAAAAAATCCATAGGGCCTATTTTTGAAATCAATTTATTTACAAAAATATATACTGATTGTCTAAAAATATTAAAAAAGTCTAAATGACCTTAAACGTAACGCCAAAACTTTTCTTAAATGAAATTTAAAAAAATGTTTTTGTAAATATTCTTCCAAGCATAGCTCCATTAACATTTTTCGATAATTTCAGTTTTGCTAAGTGCTTTATATTTGTACTTATGGTTCTGTTATTATACGAAGACATCTGATAAATACGTTAAAAAAACGAATAAATGTTTTGACGTAAATATCAAAAACCTAATTTCGATGGCATTTTCTATTATTTAAGTATTGTAGAACGTTATCATGAAGTATTAGGTATTTAATATTAGAGTGTAATAACCCGAAATGTTATTTAATATTTTTTTATAATACTAAGAGACGGGACGAACAAATCGTGCGCCTGATGATAAGACGTCTGTCCAACAGTAGCAGTGCCACTCAGAGCTTTAAATGACAAAGATCTGAGGGGTACTGCCACTGCGCCCGACAACCTGAGACATAAGTTGACAAGTTCCGTGTGCCTGTAATTTCACCAGTACCCTTGCACTTCGAAACCCGAACGTATATAAGCAGTAATGCTCACGTTACTGCTTGGCGGCAGAAATAGGTAAAGTATTTCACGATAAAAAAATTGCCACCGAAATTAGGTAGAGAATAGTAACCTGAAAGTTACCCAAAACATTTATTCAATATTTAGCGTATTTTAATTTAATGATCTTGTGTTAAATCGACCCCTCCTACGTAAAGTATCGTATGTCGAAATTGCCAAGTTTACAGGGGAGCGTTTTAAAGTTAAACATAACACGTGACTTTAGCATTTCTCAGTTTTATTCGGTAAAGCTCGTTCTCACATAGAGTATTATAAAATCCCAGATTCGTCGGTCAGATGGACAACCACAATTTATTTTAAAATTAGACTCAATTCAGTGAATTGAAAACTTTAAAACGCTCCCCTGTAAACTTGTTAATTTCAACATACGATCTTTACGTAGGAGGGGTCGAAATTATTGTAAGATACGATGAAATGAGACAAGATACAAATTCAATGCAAAAAAACACAACACATAAAAAAACACTGTAAAATATTGTTTATTATCCTATGTATTGCTTTCTCGTGCTAGCAAAGAACACGTGCTCAGCATACAATTTCGTGTAACAAGCGAAGCATTTCTAACCAGCCACTATTTAACTGTAGTGTAATCACATGTAATCATAAAGACTATTTAGTTAGTCTTTGTTTATCGAGTTCTTAGGTTTTCGCGATTGTTACACATAGGAAATGAAACTATTTTTCCGGATTTAAATCGCGTATATTTGTTTTTTCGAACAAACCGACGGCGACGTTTCGGGCCCTTTACAGGTCCCATGGTCACGGTTGACTGAGGTGGTACAGTCTTCAACCAGTTATGTCTAATATTGATGCAAACACCCTATTTTTTTACTATAGTTACAATAGTTATTATTTAAATCGATTTAAATCCGGAAACATAGTTTCATTTCCTATAGTTTTTGTTTAGTCAATATTGTTGTTTTTTTTTTCAACCGATGGGACAAACAAGTAGATGTGAGCATTGCAGTGTTCCGGTTTTGAAGGTATGGGTGCCGGTGAAACAGGCATATGGGATTTGTCAACTTTATGGTTCAGGGTGACGGGCGCAGGGACAGTGCCCCTCAGGTCTTTGCGATTTAAAGCTCCTGAGTGGCACCAGGCCCACGACTTGTTCGTGCCACTACTGAAAGTGCCTGCATTTTTACCAGCACCATTACTCTTCAAAACGGAACAGTAGCGCTCAAATTATTTCCTGATGGCGAAAAGAGATATGGTGACCAGGACCTATACTGCTGCTAAACACGATCTCTTCATATAGTAGCTCTATATCCATAGTTTAGTAATTACTTGTTCGTAACGTCTCTTCTGAACGTCTATCAATAACCATCACATTATGATTATTGTCAAAATAAACACTTAGCATTCTGAAATTATCACAGTGGCTATCATTCTCATCTAGATTATTAAGTAAACAAATTCAGCTGTGTGATTTCGGTGTTTACCACTCCTGCCAATCAGAGATGGCCGTACAACAAGAATAATTGTTCTCTGATTGGATGACTTTGGTAGGCGCCGATATCACGTAGCTGAATTTTGATAGGTGTGGCTCTACGCTTAGGTTTGTGTGAAAAAATAATGATATTCTTGGCTCTTGGCTGTTGTGAAACTGTCCTCACCCTAAATTAATGCACTAGTGTTGATTTTTAGATGATGAAATAGTTTTATAAAATTCCGCAAGATGTCGACGGTCTAAAATGTTAATTGTCAGTATTTACCAAAGGTGTTTATTAAAAATTCATTAGTACTTGTCAAAATGTAGCAGCGTAAACAACAATGGCGAAGAGAGAAAAGAATAGAGCTCAATTTACATTGTTCTGGAATTGCAGGAAATTTTTGTAACGCATTTGTAACATGGCTTTATGAACTTTGTGCAACGTAATAAACTAGATACGGTAGATGCGGGAATTCCCAAGACGAGAAAGTTTTTTGGCTCGTATCTAGTTTGTACATCACAAACATGATTATGAATAAAAAATCGAACACACAGAAACATTTCGTCGATCCAGTGGGACTTGAACCCACGTCCATGCTGCACCGTAGCATTGCTCTTTACTAACTGAGCTACGGGTCCAGTTACCGAGCCGTCGAAATGTGTTTTTGTTACAGATTTTGTACTGGCTTTCGGCATTCGTCGCCGATAACGACATCTAGTGAGAGATTTTTGAATGACCTCACCGCTGCACATTTTAAATCGGTGTCAGTAAAAAAACCGGTGCTCGAGGGTACCTTCTGGTAGATCTTGCTGCACTGTGGCAATTTGTTTCTGTCACTTGGCATTAAAATGACAAAATAGCTTGCAATCACAGCCGGATACGTACCGTCGTAGGTAGAACCTCAGTGTAGTGCGTGGCTGTCCGTGGTTGTCATCTGTAATTTTCTTCATCATATCAATGACATCCATTGTATTGCCAATTGGTGTAAAGGTACTGGCGGATTGTTGCCCAGGCTGTGTCAGATGTACAAGGAGTACAGATAGTACGTCGTTGAGAGCAGAACTCTGCGTGGTATCATCAGTAAAATCACGCACAATGAGAAACCACCTTTACTATATATTAAGGAGACTCAACGATGGTCAGCTTGACTTATCGGGCAAAACAGTGAGGCGTTTTGTAAAGGATACTAGGCGTTGTGCGGCTACATTGTCAGATATTACAATAGCAGGTTTCAGTGTCCGTCAGGCTGGCTGGACCAAACAAGATATACAAATCAAAGTGTGTTCATTATTTACTACCAATTTTCTACTATTTAATACCTTTAGTTATATATTTTCTACCTTATCGCTAACGGAAATATTAAAGAAATAAAGTGGCCAGCCATTCTGACGTCAGGTTGGCCGACCACTCTACATTTCGTTTTATTATTTTTATAAATAACTTTTTGTAGAAACTTCCGAAATAGTGAAAAAGAGTATGTTTAGGTAGAAATTGGGTAGTAAATAGTTGTATAAAAAAGTAAATTATATACTGCTAGAACCATGAAAAACGTAAAGTGATCAGCCAACCTGACGTCAGAATGTCTGACCACTTTATTTCTTTAATATTTCCGTTAGCGCTAAGGTAGAAAATATGTCAATAAAGGTACTAAATAAAAGAAAATAGTGTCGTAAATAATGAACTCAGTTTGATTTGTATATCTCGTTTGGTCCAGCCATCCTGACGGACACGGGTTCTACACAGACACTATCGTGATACAGCAATCGTGCGCGATTGCGTTCAACAGTCGCGCTTTCCAACACGCGCCAGTTTCACGCGGTCTACCCTGCGCTATTAGCATTTACACGGACGCTCTTTCTGTTGTAACAGAAACGATTGAGCAACTGTGTAAAGTTTTACACAGTCGCTCAATCGCAATAAGGCTTCATCTGTTCAAAATTAAAGAAAATGTTTTTTTATTCAAATCGTGTTATTTAGACTCTTCGCCATTGACAGTTTTAATTTTGCATTTAATAACTTGTATGATAATAAAGTTTTGCGTATTGTCGCCTTAGAATAATAACGCATAGAAACCGAGTCCGCACACGCTAAGTGAGGCAAATTGAAGCGCGCCCAATGAGCCTACACGAGCGGGCGGGCCTTCAGTGCTCAAGGTCAACTTGCACCGCGAACAGCTCTAGAATTTTAGCTAAAAATGACGAAATGTGCGGTAAATGAGTGTAAAAATACGTCAGACAAACATAAAATAGATACTAACATCACATTCCACAAGGAAGTAACGCGTTTCAACTTGTATTTTTATATAAATATTCACTAAAACCGAAAAATAACCTACTACTAAAACTAGCCTACATGAATTTGATTTTTGCCTCACTTGTGACAGTTCGTTTAATATGAAACTATCATTCTATGCGTTATTATTCTAAGATTGTCGCTGCATTAAGTATTTTCTTAGGTAATCGTTATTATGGTGCTAAAGAGTTTTCATTGGCAGATAATTTTTATGCTTAGATTTCAAAGTTGCCTATATTCAGCCAGTGTTATCAGTTGTGGCGCTAGCGTGTACAATGTAACTATTTTTAGTTTGATAGCGTTAGTTATAAGCTGTGGTTCTAAGGAACCCGCATACTCATATTCAGTTGCGTATTTTCTGCGCTTTCTAATTTATAAAAAGAAAATAGCCTTGGCTAAGCCATCGGCTTTCATCCGCAGGCCCTACTTGTGTATCAGAATCATCACTTTAAATTATTACTCTTATCCCCAAAATTTCGGGGAGTAATCAATTTTGATTATTTGAAATGATTGAAGCATTCTAGCTTATATTAAATACGACGCTCATTGCTGTAAAATAGTTTTTAATGTGGTAGAAACTTGGACATTCAATGTGAAAGTTAAACATGGAGATTTTATTTTAAGATTTTAATAAATTATTTTGTTGGATATGTTATTGTTTTATTTACATTTAAATAAAATTGTGTGCATAGATGTACTAATTTGTATCCTTCTAGGACCCAGGAAACTACAATGGGGAAAGCGCTAAACACCTAGTGTATAGTCCTATAGCTATCTACATGAATTTATAGTGATACCCTATCAACCTCTTGGTTACACGAGAGGGGCACCATAACCTGTGCAAGCAAGCCTACTGGATTGCTTGTTAATTAAAAATGGGGTGATCTATTTGGAGTATCCATGGAGTTTTCATGGACAATCATATCGTAGTTGTCTATGATTTTAATCTAACACGAAATCATGGACGTATTGAAAGTATGACGTTGAAGAACACATAAATAAAATAATTGCATTATATTTTTGAAATCTTAAAGTACTGGCAAAGGAAGACCGTACATCAAAATGGAAGGTGAAGGTGATAAAACCATGGGAAGGAGACTTTTGAATATCTTAAAAAATAATTTTCGAGGCATCCTTGGTTTCTTTGTAACCTTTATAGCCGCCTGCTGTATTATAAATCCAGAAGATGTAAGTGTTGTTTTATATATTATGCTATTATTTTTTATATCACCCATTTTATTTTATTTTATTTTTGCTACGAGTTTATAGTGTCGGAAGTTTTCTAGTGACAACATACTGACTATAGGCAACATACTAGGCTCTTGTCGGTGAAGTGATCGCAAACAATCTCTCTTGGGCGTTTTAACCTTGAATTACTGATAATTAATTTTTATAACAAGTAACAGTACCTACCTAGGTCAAAGTGGTTACCTTAACTTTGGTCAAATTAAAACTAGTAAGATAATAGATATTAGTTACGTGTCTACTTGACACTAAGTAAATTTTAACTGCAAATTATTATTAGACACCCATAGAGATCCCCACATGTCGATTTTCAACTGAATTAGAGCAAATTTCCATCTGCAAATTCCATCTTTAAAAAAAACCCATGACATTTGCTCTAATTCAGTTGAAAATCGGCATGTGGGGATCTCTACGGGTGTTTAATAATAATTTGCAGTCATTGACTTATAAATAAATGGACGACGGGTCTAATACAAAAACCACGAAAAAAATGTCCCAGGTCAACCTATTTAAACCTAGTGACATGTAAAGGAATATGAAAAAGCTAAAACGTTGAATTTAAATTGTAATGTCATCGCAGTACTGTCTAATTTTGCTTGCTTCGCTGTCAGTCGAACAAACGAAGACTAAAGCGTGAATGACCCTCTGTATACGATTTTAACGCCCTATAAGTTCGGACACTTTTTGGCGTGGACCCGACGTCCATATAATTGTAAGTCAATGTTTGCAGTCAAAATTTACTTTTTGCCATTTGTCAAATGACCGCTCTTAAAGAGCTATGGTAATTTTTTTAGTCATAAGTGCCGAGGCCTAGGCCGAGGTATAGCGGAGGGCGAAGCCCGTAGCGTTCGCACGCCACCTTACGTAGGTAGTACACGAAGACTCTATTACGGTACAAGATTTCACAATTGTTCAAAATGTAAGGCGTACTTCCCGATGTTGTGGAAATAAGATACTTAAAGCGTTGTTGTATCTCGACCGTCTCTCCGTTAGATTCTTTTTTCTTGGAAGCTATGCCAAAAATAGAAGTATTTAGGGAAAAAATGCCAGACAATCACTCCAAATTTCTGATCTCAAACTAGGGAATTTCCTGTACTATGAGTACCAGAGTAACGATAATTCTGAGGGCAATACCCAGAGTACCCTAACCAGAACCAATTTAAAAAGTTTTTTTGGCTCAAATCAGGGATCGATTCTGGAACCTCCTCATCAAGCGCCCATAGTACTAATCACTGTGCCACTGAAGAGCATAAACACACCCCGTAATCTGCAACCGACCACGCGCCGCAGGCCGAGCCCGACCGTAGGTGGGGTATAGGGCTTCTTTAATGTAATTTTGTAACGTGAAAGGCAATCTCATAAAAATTTACAAATAAGATCAAAGCGAACTAACTGAACTGTACCCAAAAAGCGGAGAGAGCGGGGTAGTAGGCTATGATGTCTTGTATAAAAGAATCTATAACATTTGAAATGACCGAGTGATCGGGCATAGCCGCTTTGCCGTCTATGGCCGCTTTGAGCACACTTCCTCTATCTCCCCGGAGGGCGCTCCCTCACCGGAAGATTCAAGATTCGTTTTCGAGCATTACCTACATTACAAATACCTCCCTCACCGGCGAGCGTTCGCCGTGAATGTTACATTACACATTCAAGATTTGTTTTCGAGCATTACATTACTACATCGAGTATATAACCAGAAAAAGAGACGAAATAAGGGCCATATATTCCTGGTAACACATTAGCGATACAGCTCTTATAAAAATCAACTCTTGTTTGCACTGAAATATAGACAGGCAAACTACTGACCTGTGTGTACGTCTCCGTACATTCCAAAAAATATT
>NW_020654080.1:2693355-2710069 GCF_003589595.1 Hyposmocoma kahamanoa | reverse complement strand
AGCGAAGTGTAGGCAAACAGGCAGGAGTTGCACTACTTGTATTATTTATACTGTAACAAAATTATATTCTATGTGTAAACATTTGCAATATAAATAATAATTGCTTTTTTTTGCAGGGTTGGAGATATTTGCATATTTGCTCTATTTTCAGTAATTCTCCAAATAATGCCGAGCAGTTTCTCATTCTACAAGTACATAAAAGCAAATAGTAAGACTAAATATAATTTGTAATCGAAATTGGTTATAAACAAACTCCACGAAACGTTTTACCCAAAATCCAGAGCCATAGTATAACATGGTATGGTAACTTCATACAAAGAAACAGCGCGGCTTGTAAGTGTGAACGCCCCCCGTGACGTGACGCACACATTCGCATAATAATGAAAGGCACGTGAGACGATCAATGCTACGCAACGCGAATGCATCGCGAGATGGTGCGAATGTGTGCGTTCGTACACGGCACGCGGCGGGCGCGCACACATACAAGCCACGCTGATACAAACGTATGAAGTTACCACACTAGTGTTCTTATCATAGCAGTGCACGGAACTGAAGGAGTTAATTTAAATAAACTAAAGAATAACGTATGCCTTAATTGCCTAAAGCTGTTGTCGGAAGCGGACGTGTCATTTTACTTATTTCAGTGTTTATCTTTTAAAACGCTGTTTACTAATATTTTATTAATAAAATTTTAGCAGTCAATAGTATTACAAACAATATCTTACAAAAATAAATTGCAAAATTACTAATTATTGTGTTTTGGCCATTGACTTACAATAATATGGACGTCGGGTCCGCGCTAAAAAGTGTCCGCACTTGTAAGGCGCTAAAATCGTATACAGAGCGCGACACTCCGCTTTAGTCTTCATTTGTTCTACGGACAGCGCGATACTGCGATGACATAACAATTTAAATTTCGAATAGGTTGACTTGGGACATTTTTTTCGTGGTTTTTGTATTAGACCCGTCGTCCATTTATTTGTAAGTCAATGGTTTTGGCCCATAATATATGAGTGTCCAAGCGAAACGCGCTAGCGACGTCGATTAACATAAGCGGTTATGTTCTATGTTTTTTTCTTAAGTTTTTTATTTTTTTTTTGTTTTAAGCGGTTAAATGACATATCTTTTATACAAATCATCACAACTTTAATGCAGATACCTATTAAATTATGTGTTATTGTGTGTTATATTAAGATGAATATTTAACCGAAATAAACAAGTTAGTGTTCACAGTGGCGATAAATTATATAATTATTCGTTTCCTATTTAGACTATTAATATTAAGTTAAGTTCTGTCGTCGTTCACAGCTGTCAAAAAGTGACTGCTATCGTTGCTCGACTATACTTGATTTCTATCACATAATAGTACTACCCTGTTGCTTGCGGGACATCATTAGGCTTAAGAAATAAAACTCCTAGAACGTAACCGTTGGCATGATGTATTATAAATACAAACTATCACAAGTTTAAAGCCGATATAAAATCTAATTAGGTGTTATTTCCGTCAAATACATGAAAACATTGTTAGTCTTTGCAAAGGATATAAATTATATAATTAATCGTTTCCTATTTGGACAATTATTATTAAGTGACGTTCTGTCGCTGTTCATAGCTTTCAAAAAGAGGATGCTACGTTGGCTTGCCTATAGGTAGATTAACTCCCTGAATTCCGATCACTGCTTGTTATAATATGTACATATATATTATAGCCAAAACATCATTCTGTTGAAACCATGACACGTTATTTCTCTGAAGATACCACAGTGGTCGAAATTTTTATTAATAGTCGAAAAATTTAAGCGTAGGTACTTTTGATTGCAGAGGAAGACGAATTGCCGCCTCCAAAACCGCAATCTTCGGTACTTGAATGGAAGTTTATCAACAAGAATACACCATATTCTTACATATTACTTATGGGTTAGTCATGAAGCCGGGTGACTTTTAATAAAATTGAATTTTGCATATTAGACTAAATAATACTTTGACATTTTCTGTGGTCCGCGTTCCGAATGTTTTAGAATTAAATAAGCTTATAAATTACATTATTTTATGATAACAAGTGACGGAACGAACAAGTTGTAAGCGACACGCCTGTCCATAACAGTTCCAGTGCCGCCCAAAACTTTTAATAATTAAGATCTGAGACGCACTATCGCTGCGTCCGTCACCCTGAGACACACTCGTAAGTTGAAAAGTCCCACGTGCCTGTAATTTTACAAGCACCCATGAGCTGGTTTCATCGGAGCGGAGTAACACGTGTGACGTTAGAACATCGTTTTACAGTGACGCGGATGCTCCTTATGGAACACGCTCCGCGTGAACTCTGCTCAAAAGGCGACTGTCTTCCGTCAATGTCCGCACTAAATTAAATACTCAGAGCACTGGGGATTCTACGCATGCGGATGGCCCGCAGGCGGAGAGTCCGTATGGATCATACGCACAGCTGTGAAACCAGCCTTACCCTTCAAAACCTAAAATGCAGAAATAGGTGACATTGCAGTACTTCCTTGGGTGTACTCTTTCACAAGTAGCTCTACTGTTGCTGAATCTATCGAATCATTTTTTATTTAGTCTGTAATGTTTTTAGGTGCAGGCGTTATCCTTGTAAGAGTAATAGTATATCATAGAGATATGCTTGAGTCTGCGAGAAATTGGTTCAGATTTTTTAAAGACATGTCTTTCGTCGGATCGACGTTCGTCATATGTATATTCGGAGTAATATTTTGCAATGTGATGAGCAGCATTGGTGCCGCCATCATATATCTTCCCTCAGTCATAGTTGAGGTAAGAAAGTCATGCTGTATGTTAAGTTGCCGTCTAATTATCTGAACAAAATTATCTAATCAAAAATATTTACAGTGTAACAAGTTTTTTATAGGGCGCTTCCAAAGTAGACGCTTGAAGAGCTGTAGCACTTCAGTAATTTTTAATTCACTCTAAGGCCTCTAAGGCTCACGGAGCGGTTTCCATCCGCGCCCGCCACGACTGCGGGACTCCGTTTAATTTTTATACTCACGACACCGCAGGTTTGTGCGGTCACGTAGCCGCCGCGGTTGCGGAACATCTCGCAAACTTGGCGGGAGATGATTGCGATCAGTCGCGCGGTTATTTACGATCGCTAGAGACCGTCGGGCGCATCGAACGCCAAACACGGTGACCGCAACCCGGACGGTTCTACTAGTACACCGCGGACCCTGTGGCTACCGCGATTAACCGTCCTCGCCAGGGGCGTAAAAGGTGTCTTGAAATGTGTTATTATCTTTATCTTATTGTCACGAGTTAAATCCATGGTGATGTAGACAACCAATTTCTAAAATAAGTCCACAATGTAAAAGCAAGTTACATTCAGACGAAACCAACTGTATTCTACAGCCAAAGAGATCCATTTTCAAATGTTGTAATTACTTTTTAAATATTGTTTATGTAAGTAGCCAGTTCCGGAAACTTATAGTGCGCGCCACGTATATATGTTAATTCTACGGAAGCCACGGTCCCGCAACCACGATGGGCGAGGATGAAAATCGGCCCGTGAGTTCTTAAGCCGGGTACTCTCTAGCGAGCTGTAACTGTAACCGTTGCATATTATGTAACCAAAAATCATAGTGTGTACGTGGTTCGCGAGCGGTACGCGTACGGTTCGCAATGATCCGTCTAATTGAAGACTGTTTCAAGCGTACACACTAGAACCTCGTTACTGTATCTGCATGTTATCGTTACAGTTCGCTATTGAGTACCCACCCGGCTTTAGCGTAATGGTGACTGAAAACATGGCGTGTACGTCACGTCACAAAATTCATCCGTCATTTACGAAGGTAAATGACGGCTGATCATTGTGAATCATTGAAGCTCCTTTGAGCTTCGTTCTAAAATCATTTAAGTTGTACCTCCGTTCCATTAACTGTCTCCGTCACTCGTCAAGGTATTTTACAACGTATTTTACAAACAAATTTCCGTTCTGTAGAGACTAGCGACTGCGTTATTCGTTGTAGTTCGCATTTATTTTTAAATTCTAATTAAAAACCAAGAAATAATGAGTGTAAATACCGTGTAAATATTGAAAATACAAAAAATAGTGTAAATAAGATAATTGTACAAAGTTGATCCAAAATAATAAACTTTTCGTCTTATTAACGTATTAAATGTTACTTCAAAGTGACTAATAACTAATAACTTAAATTATTCTATTTGTAACGATTATTGGAAAGTAGCCGCTTGCCAAAACCGTACGTCGTGATGTAAATGACAGGCGTGAAGTGAAAATTACGGTGATTTGTCACTGTTTTTTTTTTGTAACTGTAATAGAAATGTAACGCTTTTCCACATCTCTAAATGCAATTGAGCTTTTAAATTTTTGTATGACATCAGTAGTAGCGTCACAGTGGCGCCACAATAACGCTTGTGTTTTTTAAATTATGTTTTATATTGTAGCAAACAGATTATCCTCATTTGTCGGCACTGGCAGCTGGTTTGTCTTGCACATTTGGATATATGGCTCCGTTTTTGAACACTCCAGCTTATTTCAGTAAAACAATTGGTAAAGTGCCGCTTCAATACCTGGTAAGGTTAATGTTATACCATATACTTTAATTTGAGTATCTTTCTGAAATACTTTACAACTTACGTTGCAACTTTTAACCTTTTGTAATTTTGCCACTTTATGGCATTGAGCATGTAGCTTCTTAATTTGCAGAAATACTATGGTTACCATAAAAATACCATTAAAATCTGCTAAAGGCACAAATGTGAACAATTTTAATTTTAAAATTGACACTATCCATACATAATTGAAATTTCGTTTCTCACAGGTGGCACTGACTGCAAAAAAAAAATCGTTTGAACCCAATACAAAAATCTGTAACAAACACGTAGAGAAATTCGTAAGACCGGCTGACTCGGTCTGTAGCTCTGTTGGTAGAGCGGTCACACTGGCATGCCACAGATGCAGGTTCGAGTCCTATAGGATCGAATAAATTTTTCTTTATTCGATCTTTGTATTAATTTCACTTTCAGTTCACCATTTTATCATATCTTCGGAAACTCAAAAATAAGTGTCCTGTGAGAGCCTGATAGAGTCCTGTAAAGCCGAAGGATTTTTTCTGTTTTCGATCTTTGTATTAACAATTATAAGGTTCACCATATTAGCATAACTTCGAAAACTCAAAAATAAGCATGTCTGTATATGGCATCGTAGTTCTTAAACTGCCTTAAACGGTTTTTTTTTAATTTGATGGCTAATTTCATCGAAATGGTTCTTAGTCATGGTTTTTAACGAGTGATTAGACAAACAATACGTGCGCCTGGTGGTAAGCCATTATGCCTATCCATAACAGTTGCAGTGCCATGCAAAGCTGCCACTATTTCATCACCTGAAGTATCTATTTACGCGCATCTGTCAAGATGAACATTTAGCAGCGTTTGATAAATGCAGAGAATAAGTTTGAGTAGAAATAAAGAAATTATAAGGTGTTAAGAAGATTGTGTCAACAGACCTTGCGGATTTTTCTATGCGTTTGTTACAGATCTTTGTTTATGGTTTTCACGACTTTTTAACTGTAGCGCTATCTATGAGAAATCTATGAAAATATTTTCTTCACTCAACCAGGTACCTTTACAGCTACGAACCTCCGTGACACGGCTACGCATGATAGTCGCGAAGCGCGTGATAAAATTAGAATGAGCGCGCGCTATTGGCTGTCTCAATCAGATCTAATTTAGATAGCCAATAGCTCGCGCTTATTTAAATTTTATAGCGCTTGTCGCGACTATGATGCGTAGCCATGCTACGCAGATGTGATAAGAGATGTTGCTTTATAAATTGGTGAACCTATTCTCAACCGAGAATGGAATTTTAATAATATTGTTACTTTTTTGTTCACAGATACATAGGTTTTGTTAAAAAATATGTAGTATTTGTTTCAGATTATGTACAATGTTGGTAGCTCACTCATCAGTACATGTGTTTTGTGGGCCATGATAGTTGCACTGGGACCAAGCGTCTTTCCAATTAAATAAGGGTGAACCTCAAGAATCTCCATCAAAGCCATAGTAATAATACAAGTGTATTAAACCTTATCTGGGATATAGATAGAGTACAAAATGGAAGACACCTATGTACGAAAGAGGCATAACTAATTAGATTAATACGACTATGTCGAAGTTCATGTTAATAAATGGAAGTATATAGATAATTTAATTTACTTCCATATTTAGATAACGCAAATATTCTTAACCCCGCACTAGGGAAACCATGTATCGCGGGTGCTAAGGACACGTATACATAGACAACCACAATAACACCCAAACTCACGAGAAAAATAAATGTATGCCATACAAATATTTCTCCGGGCCCAGTTATTAATATTAATGTATTTAATATTATTTACCGAAATAGATTATTGAAATAGAAAGTTTTAAGTTTTAAAGACTGGGAAATAATGGAGCTGCACAATATAATGTGATCGTAATTTTATTATTGAAAAATAACGATGTTTTAATTTGCTGTTATAAAAAGCATAAGATAATTTGTCGTCTGTTTTGTGATGTTAGAAAACAGAATCGTTTGATCATGAATAAGGTAGAAACTTGATTATTCAATGTGAAAGTAAATTTGGAGATTTTACTTCAAAACTTTAATAAATGATTTACTTAGAATGTTTTGTGGTTATATATTTTCACAGTGCAACTAGCAATTAATTACTTTGCTATGAGAGTATTTACAAGAAAAGTTATGTAATTTAACTAGGTTATTTTGCACTGTCATGTGTATTAATTAGGCAAATAAGTTGTAACTAGTACGATATTTTTTTAAACAAAAATAAGTGCACATCTGTCCTCCATCTCGTCTGACAGAAAGTGATGATGAGGCCGACGATCTAGCACACCTAAATAATGTCTATTCACTTTTGCCTTGTAAAGGTCTAAGTTATAGCGTTCGGGGCACGTCCGCAGGCAGAGAATTCCACTCCCTAGCCGCGCGCCATATAAATGTGGAAGCGTAACGCTTCTTTTTATCATAAGACCAAATGACGAACAATTTGTGCGCCTGGTGGTAAGCGGCACGCCTATCTATAACAGTTGCAGTGCCACTCAGAGCTTTAAATGACAAAGATCTGAGAGGCACTGCCGCTGCGCCCATCATACGTTGACAAGTCCCATGTGCCCTTAATTTCACCAGCACTCTTCAAAACCGGAACGCAGTGATGTTCACATTATACTGCTTGGCGGCAAAAATATGTAAGGCAAAAGAAATATGTAAGGCTCTACTGATACTAAAATCCTTGGAATATCCACAACATGGGGTGGAACGCCCGCCTACGTCTAGAGCCACCGGTGATGGAAAGGGGAGGGCGGAATTAAATCATGCAATTTCATCGCACACCCTCCGTTATATATCCTGTAGAATACCGATAAATTTATGACGATGTTCAAGGTTCTGTAGTTTCGCCTCTACTAAATTCGAGCCCCTCTGTATTAAGGCTGTTATTAGACGGACATCACGTGCATAATCGATATCTACAACTGCATGCAGCCGACGTTGATTTCAAGCACGCCTCCGCTACAGTATAAGACGAAACAGGGCAACTCCCGCCTGTTCGACGCATAGTACTATAAACCAACGGGCCACCAAAATTTGTCAAATAATAAAAAATGTGTAATTTACCTAGGACTTCTCTCTGGACTTAAGTTGTACTTTATGAAGACTGTCTTAATTTTCACTTGTCAGACGTAATACATTATAAACCCCTCAAGGGTTTCAATGTCTTACTATTTATCGGATAGAATTTGTTGTGAATATAAAAGAAATAAATGATTAAAAAAATATTAAAGAGTAGGTAAGTAAGTCGTTTCAGACAAAAAAACCATATAGGTATCTTATTAAGAGGGAACATGCCAAAAAAGATTTGACGTTGGCTCCGCCCAAATTTGTGAAACGAATATAATGCCTGAAGTTCGCGTGATATGCGACAGGAGATGTTGAATTTTGCGCGTTAAAAGTACCAAATTCGTTTTAGCGGAATAACTCTAAAACTAAAGGGATTCAAAAAAAATCCGTAGTGACAGTTGTCAATCATGCATAAATATAATTAATTATCTAATTTTTGTCCTAATAACCTGTAGCATTTCGAGGATAAATCGAAAAAATGTGAAAATTAGAGGTCATTTCGTGATTTTTATCTATCGAGGAAACTTTATTGTTTTATGTTTCTGATTAGTGTCTGTACTTGAATATATCGTGTAATTACTCATACAATATTTTATTTTTAACTTTAAAGTGGATATATCCCTCTAAAATCAAATCGAAGATTAGGAATTTTTTTCTCTGCTCCCTCTTAAGAATGTCAAGTGCTACTTTTGATACTGGAATTATCGTTCATGTCGACTGCAGCCGCTTGCTTGCAGTTGAACCCTCTATTGCACGTAATTGAAATGTCGACTGCAGGCAGTAGATCACTATGCAATGCACGCATTTATTGCAGACGTGCTGTCCATATAGTCAGCCTAACAGTTTTCGGATCTTCTGAATATTTTCACGCAACGTAATATAATTTTTTTTAGAAACTAATATTTCAAACTTCGTTTACGAACAAATTAGTTCAGACCCTAAAATGAAATTTTGTTATACCTTAACGGTAATTGATTTACTCCACATCGATTTCACATTACCTTTTTAGACATGTAACCCGTACGACATGGGCCGTGTCCGAATGAATTTGAATTTTGAATTGCGAATGCGAAGTTAATTGGTAATTGCAGGTTGCGCCTGCGCCGGCCACCTACGCGCAATTGTATTGATTTATTTTGTTCCTTACGCCTTCGATAAATTGTATTGTTTATCTACAGTTGTTTTAATACTCTCACATTTATGTTTATCACTTGTTGAATGGATGAAACAGTAGATTACACTAGGTGGTGATAGAACTCCTCTTGGGCCTTCAAAGCCCAACCTCAAACAATAAAGTATAGGCTAAACAAAAGAAGGGAGGAAAATTTTCGTTCTTTATTATTATATGCAACTACTATTAGTGAAAGAGAGCCTGTGACAAAGAGTCTGTGATATTGCGAAAGTTGTCAATGACAAATTGCTATTAAAAATTTAGCAGGCGTTTCTCCACAGACGTCCATAGTTCATTGCTTTTGAAATGAAAGTATCTTTAGTGAAACTGTACATTAGATGAAAAAGAATATTATTAAAAAAGCTAAGTACAGTGCCTTATTAATTCATTTGGGAACTTAGAAGACGAAGTCGATTTCTTAGGTTTTCGCGATTGTTATGCATAGGATATTTGTTTTCTCCAAAAAACCAAATGGTTCAGGCTTCATTAGTAAACCTGTAAATGGCCCGAAACCTTGGATTGTTTGAAAAAATAAATATACGCTATTTAGATCTGAAAAAATAGTTCCATTTCCTATTTATAAAACACAATATTATTTTTAAGTAAACGCATAATAATATTTATGTTCATTATAATGTTAAAAAATATAGTATTTTGTTTTATTAAGATTATTAATTTCTATTATTTGTTTTATTCATGGATACATCACTACGAGGAACTACCTCCGTAGTCTAGTGGCTTGCACACCGGTTTTCATGGTGTCGACATGTCTGAGGTCCCGGGTTCGATCCCCGGCCGGGTCAATGTAGAAATTTTTCTATATTGTCTCTGGTGTGGGTGTTTGTGGTACCGCCGTTATTACTTACTTTGGGATCGGAACAACAACTGTAAAGTGTAATAAAAAAAAAACTATTTTGACACTACACTTTGACAATATGGTTGGTATCATAATAATACCCATTGAATTACCAGTGGTTCTTTTATTTTCTATATCCACGGTTTAGTAGTACGATGTGCGGTTGAAAACCATAGCACATTCTAAGCTCCTAACCTTTTAAAAAGAAATGGCCGCTTCCCGCTTTTTTGTCGTCCAAATCCTATAATCTTACTATTGCCATTCCAAAAAAAGAATCTCTATATTATTATTTTACTTTAATAAAAATCATTACTCTCTGGTACACATTATACAGGGATACTCTATCTAGGGATCAGGCAATTTGTGAGCTTTTACAGTAAAAAGAAAATTTTTGTTTTATTTTCAATTTAAAACATTTGAGCAATGCAATATGTTGCATTCCAGTGCATGGAGAGAACATTTTCCCACAATAAAATCCTGTGTAAATGATAACCCGGCAATATCTCATCTGGGTAGCAGATAATGTAACCATAACACGACAGAACTGCACTAGATTCATGAGCTAGTGATGGGGTCACTCGAATAACTTATAAGTTGATTCCCTACGCAGAATATTTTTTTCTTATTTTCCTTTTTTTACAGTTCTTCACTTTAGCGTGCGAATAATTTTGCATTTGAACAATTTCCCATATACACAAAGAAAAATCCTTCGATCTGAACTGTATTCGAACCAGCCCTGCCGCCTTTTTTCACAATTTATTCAAAATTTTTGCAAAAAAAACTTCGTATAATTAGCTGTCACCTAATTTTGAAACCGGCAGCCAAGTGCGACAACGGTTGCTTCTCGACGAACCGAGTCACTATGGCGACATGTACATACGACTATAATTTCTAAGTTAGGTTTATTTATAAATGTTTAATAGCAATGATTTTCGCTAACGATGAAGGGAAACGGCATGAAAAATGCGTATTGAAAATGTGTAAAGTTAACTCTGCTTATTCGAGACCTATAATCAACATTAGGACGTACGATAGGTTGATGATAAAGAAGTACTGATTGTGAACTAGGACATAACATAATACACGCAAACAGACACATATTTTTTTGTGTATTTTTAGCAAAATTAAAACAAAATTTTTACAATTTTTTACAAAAGTAGTTTTTTATTATAAGTTCTATATTTAAATGCACTTGTTTTTGGCGCTTTATTTGTGACAAATTTTGGGAATGCTTTATTGTTTTATGTTGTTTATATCACTTGTTATTCATTTTCACTATCATTCACTATATTCATTATCACACACACAAACTCCGTAAGTACCAGAAAAAGTCTGCTTTTACATACAACTATAGACAGCTTAAGAAAGTTCTATCCGACTCCTACATTGCGGAAACACGCTTAATACTCCTACCTAAATTACAGCGAATACTATTCTAATTACAGCACAATTATAAATTATATGACTTGTAAGAATACAAGATTCTCATTAATCAAGTCAAATTATTCATGCGAGAATTTGTACAAAGCGGCACATCACTATTACGACCGGAAGTCGTAGTTCAACAATACAATGCGCGGTAAAATATTGCCAGCCACTTATTCGGTTAAGATTAATAGTCTCGTATATTATTTAGCGTAATAACCGTCATAGATTATTTTAGTTTACGCTGGATTTGGGCAGATAGGTAAGTCCTTTCAACTTTACTTGTACCTAAATATTACTCTAAATTGGTGGCAAAACGTAAGTAACTCCAAATGTTTTTATGATTCTGATGGCTACACGCCTGTACATAACAGTTGCAGTCAAAGTCAAAGATTATTTATTCCATAGGTAAAATAAATTTACACTTGAAAACGTCACATTTAAGCTACTGCTCGTTCACTACGCTGACCTCCATGAGAAGAACGAGCAAGAAACTCTAGGGATTGCTCTTTTCAAATAAACTTAAATGCTATGGAATACACTTTGAATCAAATTTGTGTGGATTCTGGAGCCATGTCGTCTTTCCATACATCTTTATCTAACACGTAGTCTTCAATTTTGTAATATGATTTTTCGATCAAAATATTTTTAATATAGTTTTTAAAGTTAGGAAATGATAAACTTAATATATGCTCCGGAATCTTATTGAAAAAACGTATACTCACAGTGTCTCTAACAGTGTCACTCAGAGCTTTAAATCGCAAGGATCTGAGGGGCATTGCCGCTGCGCCTGTCACCCTGAGACATAAGTGGACAAGTCACATGGGTGCCTATCACTTCAGCAGCACCCTTATCCTTCAAAACTGGAACGCAGTGTGTGATGTGAGCTGCTCGGCGGTAGAAATGGGTAAGGCGGCAGTATTTTCCTGGGCGAACTCATTTACAAAGAGCTCTACTGCTATCTGCAACTATAATTGTTATACAAATGTTCTCAAGACACACATATAATGGCAAGACGAGAGAGTAAGTTGCAGTTTTATACTGAAAATGAAGGATTTGATTTTCAACATGTGGAAATATTGAACAAATATTTATCGCTTTTTGTAATAGTATAGTCACTTCTACTAATATCTCAATAGTCTTTTTCATAGAGGCAAATTCTTGACAAATTTCGGAGCGGAACATTCAGCCCCGCTTTTGGGGCGCGTTGTTCCGCCTTTGAAGCAAGTTGTTCCGCCTAGATTATGACAGGATAACAAAGATGTTCTTAAATAAACCCACCTCTTTTATAATTGTATGTATGTAACGTTTATATTATGCACAACTAACTTAAAAAAAAAACTACATTCTTATTCATCGCTCATTTCTTAATCTGAATCACAGTTGAGACACACATAAGTAACTCTATCATCTTGTCTAAATATTTGACATGAGCCCGTTTGTAGTTTCGCATCCGTAAAACAAAGAAAATTTTAAGTATGATTGCAGGTCAATTGTACCTAGGGACAACCAGCCCCACGAAGGAGGAACTTATAGCCCCAAATTACGTTTTTGTACGAAGACTGACATACCGGCAAAGTAATAGAATCAATTAAAAAAATACTCAAACAATAAGATTCCTTACTAATATCACTACAATTGAGAAAAGTTACGTATGAATCGGACCATAATAAACAAAGACAGATCAAACAATTTAAGAGGGAGCAGAGGAAAAATTCCTAATCTTCGATTTGATTTTAGAGGGGTATATCCACTTTAAAGTTAAAAATAAAATATTGTTTTTAACTAGACGATATATTCAAGCATAGACATTAATTAGAAACATAAAACAATAAAGTTTCCTCGATAGATAAAAATCACGAAATGACCTCTAATTTTCACATTTTTTCGATTTATCCTCAAAATGCTACAGGTTATTAGTACAAAAATTAAATAACTAATTATATTTATGCATGATCGACAACTGTCACTACAGATTTTTTTTAAATCCCTTTAGTTTTAGAGTTATTCCGCTAAAACGAATTTGGTACTTTTCATGCGCAAAATTCAACATCTCCTGTCGCATGTCACGCGAACTTCAGGCATATATTTGTTTCACAAATTTGGGCGGAGCCAAAGTCAAAACTTTTTTGGCATGAGAGCTCTTAAACAAGAAAAAATGTACTTACATGATGTTTTGAGCTCCACGCACACAGCCACACTTCCGTCGTCGCCGCAGTAACTGAAATGGCTGCCGGCAATGCGCATCACCTGACGCTTTAACGACGTGCTTCACATGTATTGATATATATTTTTCTTACAAAGTTATTGCTGTGAGAACAACTTACCCCGGGAACTATCAGCCCCGGTCTACCCGAACCAAAATTTTCCTTTCCTAAATTTCAATGTAATTGTTCTAGCACAGTCTAGTTATAATTATAGCACAGATGCATATTTGACCATCCTTTATCGGGTTAAAAACCCACTAAGACTAAATAGCCATTATAAAATTTATCAGTATTTATCATAATACCTATTTATTTAATCTGCTCATCTATTAAATAAATTAGGTATATAAAGAAAGGACTTCAAAACATCTAAATGAGACATATCTCGTTTAGATTATTCTCGAATCAGGTGTTAGTGGTATAAACATATTATTGAATTTTTGCTAATTTTCACAATTTAATATTAAATTATGCATTTGTTTACAAATTATGTATTTTAAATTAATTAAGTATAAAATTAGCACGATAATTTTTATGTCATCATAATGGTTTTGATAGTTATAGAGATATGGAAAACTAATTGCTTCTATTCAAACTCATATTAAAGTTAATTGTGCTATGAATTTTGTAAACTTAATTATATAGGTTTTATTTTATTTATTTAAGAAGGTATCAAATATAAATGTCTATTTTTGATATAAGAAAATTTATCGAGTTCTTAGATTTTCGCGATTGTTACACATAGGAAATGAAACTATTTTTCCGGATTTAAATCGCGTATATTTGTCACGTGACCATGGGACCTGTAAAGGGCCCGAAACGTCGGTTTGTATGAAAAAACAAATATACGCGATTTCATCCGGAAAAACAGTTTCATTTCCTAAGAAGAAAATTTATAAAGTAGGTATTTATTTATTTATTTATTTATTACAACTTACACTTGGTATAATATTAATAATTTCTAAAGTCATAATATATATTAAAAGCACCCTAAAAGTAGTGAGGTCATTGATATACGCCTTCTTTAAAGAACTTCACAACGACCGAACTTATGCTGTTCGCATCCAGTGAATTCACCCAATCTTCACTGGTATGTCCTTCATAATATTGACATTGGCTATAGTGGGCGACGTCAAGCAAGCTGATACTTAAAATGTCTTGCAATGTCATCTACAATTATATATAGTTAGTCTATATAGAGTTAGTGGGACACTGCTGGTCACAAGCCTCTCTCGCAGCTGGGCTGGTCTATAATTCCCACACGAGTCCCAGACATCATGAAATTGCTATGCAGATATGTACAGGTTTCCCCACGATGCTTCCCGTCATCGAAAAGGTCATAGTAAATTTAAAATAAAATTTCCGACATAAATTACATATTCCCCATAAACAATATATTTCCCACATAAACAATAACTTACATTATTATTTATATTACCTACTTACATTACTTGCATCACTTACACTACTTACATTATTTGCTTTACATTTTTACTTGATACATAATAGTTTTAGAGTTACGTATATGTATTTGCGTGTGATGCACTTTGGTGGCATGGCTTACAATGGCTCACTATAAGATACTGGCAGAAAACCAGGTCAGTTTGTTTTCGGTCTACATTATGTATACTGAGTCATGGCCATTTCAGTACAAACTGTAGTCATACATTTTTTTAATTCTCACAGTATTTGTTTGTTTGTTTCTCTCACAGTAATCGTTTTTCTCACATTAATAATGTGTGTTCTGTGTGATTTTGTGTCATGCGTTGTGAAGTGATTGTAAATGTTTTATTTCTGTTTGTATTTGTACTGAATAAAATTGTTATCTATCTATCTAAATTCCGTGAAACTCACGAGGTGCAAGCCCGGATTTGAACTCAGGATCCTCTGCTTGAGAGGTGGTAGCTCATTAGGCTACCATGACCTATCTACGATTATACAACCACACAACTTCTTTATCACACAAATACACCAGTCACTCTTTCCTCTTCTCTGTTTATCTACCCTTTTTATTGCTTATTTAATTGCCTGGTCACACAGTTAGTATTATAATTATACACTTACATTCTGATGCCTTATTAATTCTTTGTCCTGAATTACTTCTTTTTGCTGGCTCACTTTGTGATCTAGCAGAATCATCAGCGCTTTTGCTCTACTAACTACAGCAAGCATTGTGCTGACTTAGGCCCATAATGCTGACTTAGGCCCATAATTCTGACTTAGGCCCGTTTTGCTGACAGCCTACTCAACCCTACACCTTGACACAAAATATAACACTTCAAACCATACCCGCAAACCTAGAATATACTTTTTTATTTCTACCATTGTACAATAAGTATTATGGAAAAAGAAATTGGAAATATTTGTTACCTGCATTGATGAACAAAATGAGTGATTAATTTATACGCAATTATCAAAACAACAAAACACTATAAATGATACATTAAGAAACATTTTTTGAAAATTGTAGATATAAACTTTGTTTTGTACATTGCTTAATTGTTATTTCCTATATGCCATTTCTATGCAATATAATGCGTGAGTGAGCATGTTTTTGTCCATGTTTTGACCTGTCTAGATGTAATTTAGTTTTTAAGATTTTTGCTCTATTATATTATATTTTTACTTGAATAGAAACTCCTTCGCCGCGGATAAAGCCGAAAGGGCTTTTGTATATAATAGTGCGGGGCTATTTTGAGTGAAAAAAAAAAGTATTCTGTATTTTCCTCAATAAACTAAAAAAAAAAACGAAAACAAAAATTCGGCAAATAAACGATTTTTCTATCTATCTATTAATACACTATTTGTAATAAACAAATATGTAATTCAATTTTTATTGAATTGATATTCAATTATTTTTTGTGAAATTACTCCACTAGCGTGTTATAATTATTAATACTAAGATGGAACTCTTAGAAAAAAATCCCTCGATCCGGCCGGATTCGAACCGACGTCTCCTAGCAAACCGTGCTAGACGCTATGCCAACTAAGCTTAGTTTATATATAGGTTAAGGATAAATATGTTTTCCCAAATTTGTTTGTGATTTCAGATCATGTATAGTTCTACTTTTTACCATTGTGTTTACCTGTGACTTTAATTCCTTCGTTACACACATTTGGAGTCTTTAGTAGCAATATCTTGCACGAGAGAAAGAAAGTAGAATAAAGAAGAGAAAGTGAAAAAGAAGGAGAAAGAAAATATCGCGATGAAACCATGATAATGATGATAGAAATAGTGCTAAGTCCCCAACACGTACTGGGTCAGTGTGGCTGTCTCTGGCCAAAACCTTTCCTTAGAGGAAACTCAAGTCTACAAGTAATTATCATTGACTTACAAATAAATGAACGACGGGTCTAATACAAAAGCCACGAAAAAAATGTCCCAAGTCAAC
>NW_020654080.1:2669725-2688355 GCF_003589595.1 Hyposmocoma kahamanoa | reverse complement strand
CAGTGCTGCTGCAGCGCGGCTAACAGCGACTAATTTGAACGCGCCCTTATCACACTGGCGATTTGCGAGCGATTTTAAAACGAGGTGCGAACGCGGCGGGCTCGCCGCGAATTTGCTGCGTCAATGAAAATAAAAAAAGCGAATGCGCCACCGGCGAATGATATCATGCACTTCATGTTGTACAATCTCGTGCAACTGCTATAGTTAAAGCACCGTAATGATGATTAACGTTTCCCTTTCATCGGGTCGGTATCATAATGACTAAATACTAATCAAAATGACCTGATCAGCATAAGGACTAGATCGCAAAACGACCACCTCTGCAGAAAGACTACAACTTACAATGACTTGGTAGTAAGACGACTAGATATCAAAATGACCATATCGTTAAATGGACCACACAGGTTTTGCCAAAGTACAGTTTGGTTAAACATTTAGTACACGTATCATCACAAAAAAAATTTTATAATTTGTATTTTTATTTGTTGCTACCACGGCCGACCTTCTGAACAAAAAAATTATTGTACAATAAATTATTCATAACATTACTATGTGTTTTTAACTGGAATTGTATATGACATATTGAAATGCAGCAAGCCTACATTAATTAGTCTACTTCATATTCATTCGTATTTTTTGAACAACAATTTTTTAACAAAACTGTACCTTGTCGTTATGTGACGCAATGGTCATTTCGAGTTTTGATACCAAGTCATTGTAAGTTATAGTCTTTCTGTAGAGGTGATCCTATGGTGGATCTAGTCCTTATGCTGCTCTGGTGCCTTACCGAAGTCTTATTACGCTATTTTGTCGTTACGAACCCATATTGAATGTACTAAGAATTCATGGTAACGCCCCAGGTCAGATGATATAGTCATTATGATACCACCGACCCTTTTCATCTAGTCATTAATTTTGAGTTCATATTGTCATTATTGAGTACTTTTTTTATGATCACCCGTAAATAAACAAGTAAAACAAGGTATTTATTCCGTTGTGTATTTATTAACGTACCTTGTAGTAATTACGCGCCTTTCTTCAGTTGACAATGACAATTCTTACTGTGTCTTCATGATTTAAGTGATTTTGTATCAGATGCCACAAGTATTGCTAGATTTTTTTGGATTATTTTTGACTGGTTTTAAAACAATTCTAGTAGTTACTCTGCTTCAGTCGATTAGTCGATAATGGATCCTCCTAAATTCGTCGTTGTATCGTATCATTCGAAGTAACAAAGATAATAGCAATATTTTCTCGTAGGAATTTATTTTATACTCACTGTCCAAAACGCGTACGTAGTACACTCGCCGTGTAAACATAGCGCGCCCGCGGCATTGACACTGCGAATCTGCGGCGAGCACGCCGCGCTCTGGCATCTGGCATGTGTTTAGTTGCAGTAACAAAAATTGTATAATAAAGCATTTATTATCACTTTGCCACCCATTTGTTTTTTGACAATTTTTTTACAGTTTTGGCGATAGTCAGCGTTTAACTCCAATCAAAGAGGATTCAAGTAGGGTCTTGAATGTCGTGCACAATAATTTCCGAGGTATTATTGGATTTATTGTACCCTTTGTAATTGGGTGTATTATTGTAAGAAGGGATGATGTAAGTATCATTGTAATGAACATTCTATATTTCGCGCATTTGGTGGTACATTGACGTAATTGTAAATTTTCGCAAAATTTTTATTTATTTATTTGTACATAACAACTTGACTAACATTACAGGTAAAACCTAGTTCGTTAGAGCACATAGGCACATAAATACATAAATTTAAGAATCATAACATATTATGTGTAAGACAACCGTTTTGAATTCACTCAAGGTGCAATGAAATAAATCAATTGTATCAGCTACTCGAATGAGAGAAGCAAGGCCATGCCTAAATGGCGTTCGGGCCAGCAGCTGAGTCCGCACGCGCGGTATCGCTAGCTGTGGCGGCGGCCGCCTCCGGCCCGTATATTGCCAGGAGCGTACAATTTTACTTGCTCCAATACACCAGGATTATACTGCTTGCCCCGTAACAATTCAAAAATATAAGTAACTAGCACCACGCCTTACTTCCAGTTTATTGTAGCCCACCATACCTAGGACGAACAACGTCGGGTACATAGGGTAATAGTAAGCTGTATATAGTTTTAGTTACAAGTATCTGGTTGACAAGATTTAAGTTTTATTTGACAATGATTTAACAATTGATTTAAGTATGTCAAAACGTCTGTAACAAGTATTTATTTACCTTTGGAGAAGGTGGAGAGGATGGCGACATCTCGTGTATTTTGTGATCCAGTGTTTTTGACGGCGTGCGTTAAGGAGACCTATTGATACTTGTAATTCATTATCAAAGCATCGAAAAAGCTTATTAAGTAGAAGCCTGTAGACGCTGGAGTTATAAAATTGAAATAGGTTATGTTTATACCATTGTTCCTGTATTTCGCTTCGTAGTAGCAGAAAACGACAAGTTTTCAGTTTGTTCCCAAAAATAATAAAGAACTTACTGAATATTCCCAAATCTGCCAAACTCTGCCACATTTAATACAATTATCAAGTTCTGCAGCAATGGAAATGAATAAAAATTAAATCTGCTCAAATAGCAGAAATCTGCCACTGGTCATAGTCATGGTAACACTGTTCTCAATCTCAATGTGAGGATTCGCTCTGGACCTTTTGGAGGGAAAAGTGTCGTTTTTGTTTTGACTTTCAATTATTTTGTGAAATCTAATTTAAAGTGGAATAGGATAGTGCTATTGTGCCTTAATCGAAGATTAAAACGCGAAATTATACGAATCCCGAACTAAAATACCCGTATCGGCCCGTTTTAAGGAATTCCGAGTCAATCCAAGCACGCCGCCTCAAATTGCCTATCCTCTTTGTGGCGGCCATATTTACAGAAACATAATTAAACGAATACATGGCTCAAAAGACTTAATAATGTACCAAGACTTGGCTGTATGGTGTAAAATCAATGTGACATTGACATTGACAAGAGGCCTCTTGTCAAAACGTTCCTTTGCTAACTTTCATTTCTCACATAAACATTTTTGTTACATGGTTTTATTTTTTTGAAAGTTGTTGGTCTAGAAATAAATCCAAATAAGTGCGAGTTATTTAATTGTGGATTTATTAACGCGGACGTACTAGAAAATTTGATGGTTCTTTTGCCGGGCATCAAGCAGCTGGATAGGTCGTCTGTCAGCCTATTGGGTGCGCCAATATTTCCTGAGGGTGTCAGTTCTGCTCTTCAAACAAAAAGACGGGCACTTTTAGCTGCACGGGAACATTTGTCGCATCTATCAGCTCATGTGGCGCTCGTCTTGTTGCGGAATTGTTTAGGGATGCCCCGAATTACTTATATATTGAGGACATCTCCCACGTGGCTTTTTGAGCGAGACGTGGCCCTTGTAGATGATGTACTCAGAGTTACGCTGGAGATAGTGCTAAACATAAGTCTTACTCTACCGCAGTGGTGTCAAGCTGCACTTCCCATTAGGCATGGTGGACTTGGAGTGCGTCGAGTGCAAGATGTGGGCTTTGTGGGGTTTCTGGCTTCGTCTTATGGCTCTGCGGATCTCGTTGCTCGCATTTTAGCTCAAAATGGCAGCGGTATTCGCATACCATTCCAAGCAGAAGCTCTTACCTGGTGGTCAAGTCTTTGCCCAAGCGACGAGCACCCGGATAATCCTAGTTTGCAGAGAAATTGGGACGACGTTCTATGCAAACGAAGGTATAGTTCCTTGTTGGAGGGTGCTTCAAGTGCCGATGTGGCCCGTCTGAGAGCGGTCGCTAAATCAGAATCGGGAGCGTTGTTACATGCTTTGCCATCTCCCCAATTGGGTACTCTGCTCGACAACACATCTTTAAGGATAGCAGTAGCACTGAGATTGGGAAGCAAGGTTTGTGAACCACACCGCTGTGTGTGTGGGGCTATGGTGAGGGAGGACGGACACCACGGTTTGAGCTGCCAAAGGTGTGCGGGTCGTTTTCCCAGACACCATGCCATTAATGATATTGTGCGACGGGCGATGGTGTCGGCTAATGTCCCTTGCGTGCTCGAGCCCCCGGGCCTGAGTCGAATAGACGGTAAAAGGCCGGACGGTTTGACATTGGTTCCTTGGCGGAAAGGTCGCTGTCTTCTGTGGGACGCAACATGCGTAAGTACTTTTGCTGCGTCCCACATAAGACAAACTTCGCAGATGGCGGGTTCCGCGGCGGAAAGTGCCGCGAAACTAAAACACGCGAAATATTCTGCCTTGGAGCCTGTGTACGACTTTGTACCGGTAGCGGTCGAGACGGCGGGGCCTTGGGGTTCGAAAGCTCGGGACCTATTTAAAGAGTTGGGTCGCCGACTCAGAGACAGGGGCTGCGATCACCGCTCTGGGTCGTGGTTGGTTCAGCAGGTGTCCATTGCTGTCCAGCGAGGCAATGCTGCCAGTATAATGGGAACTTTTGCCCCGGGCACGATACAGGGCGGGATTTCTTTTTAAATTAAGTATATTTAACGTGAATCTCACTTTTTTTTGTATTAGATTACCTATTGACGAAGCCTTGTGCTGATCTTTAGGTTATACATTTTATTATTGTTCATAAATGCATTTTGTAAATTTTGGAATAAATGAATTTGAAGTTTTTTATTTTTACTTTGTCATTACTGTTTAACTGATTATTTCATTAGTTATTTTATAACTTGTTGTATGTTGTAATGTTTTATGTGTGTTATATAAAATAACCAATACTTTTAGTTAGGTAAACATTCAATCATGCTTACAATGAAACGTACGTGCAAGAAAGTTTCCTAATCTGTGGTCAAATAGAATCAATTGCGTTGTGTTCTTGCATATATTGAAAAATACATTGTTTTTAAATTTCTTTATTCTCGACTTCTAAAAATATACAAAAATATATTGATAAATAGGCATAAAAACTAAAGGCTAAAACGTAAAGTTATACTAGCAAAGTCCAAGAACTGCTCTTCGTTGATTTTATGATTGTTGGGTCAGGCTTAGAATAATAACGCATAGAAACCTAGTCCGCACACGCTAAGTGAGGCAAATTGAAGCGCGCCCAATGGGCCTACACGAGCGGGCGGGCCTTCAGTGCTCAAGGTCAATTTGCACCACGAACAGCTCCAGAATTTTAGCTAAAAATGACGAAATGTGCGGTAAATGAGTGTAAAAATACGTCAGACAAACATAAAATAGATACTAACATCACATTCCACAAGGAAGTAACGCGTTTCAACAAGTATTTTTGTATAAATATTCACTTAAACGGAAAATTAACCTACTACTAAAACTAGCCTACATGAATTTGATTTTTGCCTCACTTGTGACAGTTCGTTTGATATGAAACTATCATTCTATGCGTTATTATTCTAAGGGGTCAGGTTTATTTCATAGAAGGATAGTGATCCTTCTTTGAAATAATTTCACCAGCACCCTTACCCTTCCAAACCGGAACGCAGTGATCCTCACATTACATCGTGGCGGTAGAAATGGGTCAAGTGGCAGTATGTTCCTCTACTGCTACTAAATAAAATTGTTCTTTTACCATAATAGCTGCTTACATTTGTAACTCGCAATTGTTTTGCTTTGCAGATGATGTCGAAAGTTGCTTTTGTATGGTTTGCGATGTTTTGGTGTATATTTCTGCAACCCGTTAACGTTGCGATTGTGGGATTGTTTCCAATATTCTTATGTCCGTTACTCGGCATCACTGATTCAAATACAATTTGCGCCCAATATTTGGATGTAAGTACTACAGTTGTGTATTGTTGTGGAATAATCACACTTAGGGGAATCGTATTAAGCCGCCTTAGCAATAACAACATACAATGACAACATAATGACTGAGGCGCGCGTGGACGGCCTTAGCGCCATTTTACGGAAGCTCATCAGTCGCGCGCGCAATCGCGCACTCCAACACGCGCCATTTTCGCGCGGTTTATCCTGCGCTATAAAAAAAATCTAGCCTTTACACGGACGCACTTTCCGTTGTAACAAAATTGAACACGAGCAATCGAGCGCGAAAGAACGTTAGCTTAAAAAATTACAAACAGGTAATCGCGTACGATTGCGTTTGCAGGCTTTCCCGCGCGCAATCCTGTATGCTCCTGATCACGCGCGATAGAGAGACTGTGCAATTAAATAATGAAATGAACATGTCTGAGAAATTAAAGGAGATTCATATTAAGTTGGATTATTTAAGAGAATATTTGTGTAAAATTGGTCTAGAGATACGTAAAAAGATATTGCTTATAAGAAATAGATGGAGCTACTAGCTACTATACACCAAATTAAGATTAAAAAGCACGTATTCTACAGTGACAGATTTAGTGCAGGATATTAGGAAGTTTTTGTTGCTTAGAAAACAGAAGCTTTACAAACACAGCTTTTTAGAGCAAAACAGGGACGTAGATCGATAGAGGCATTTGGGGCAGAGCTAGAGGAGTTGTTTGTAAATTTGACATTAGCTCAGTCCGATGAGGATAGCGCTAAATTTGATATATTACGTCCTCTTAACGAGAAAACTGCGATCAAGCAATTCGCAGATGGGCTCTCCGACCCAAGGCTGCTCACGTCGCTTCCCGAAGCTATCAGGCTTGCTGTAGATGAAAGTGTAATGTCGTCACAGCAATCGGAGCAGGTAATGCAGTTTAGGCCGATCGCTTATAATCGCGAATCTTATCATGGCTCTTACAAATGCAGTTTTTGTGGCCAAACAAATAATTCCAGTTACCATAAAAAATCAAGACATAGAAATAACGCAAATTGTTATAATGAAAATCTTGGTGACAAAGGTCAAAGAACTTTCTTTGTAAATTCCGGTCATAGAAGTAAAGACACACGTGACTCGCGCCAGCAGTCACGCGGTGGCCGCGCTCACTTTTCACGAGTTCAGCGTAAAGTGCATGAGGTAATGACCCAGGAAGGTTTGCGAAATACCGAGAATAACAATTTTTTCGTACCTAAACAGTGCCTAAACTCATAATATTTTTAGTTATAATATTTTTTTTTACAGTAGTGTCTATATGAGTTCAATTTCTCATTATTTCCTAAATTTAGGAAATAATGAGAAATTGAATTTGTTAATTGATAGTGGAGCCAGCTTATGCGTAGTAAAAATGAGCGACTAGCACATAATATTGTGTTACTTAAGTTGATTAAGAAAGATAGTGTTTTAATTAAGGGGATAAGTGGTAATTTACAATCAGAAGGTTATATTTACTTAGCTATAAAACTTGCACGGGGTAATTTTTAAACAAAAGTTCTATGTTTTCAAGAACTCCGCTTACGCCGCAGACGAGATACTCAGTCAAGATTTTTTCCAAAAGTATAACGCAGTGTTGAGTAACAAAGATGGTACCTTGAGTTTGGAAAACCAGGACCACTACATAACTGTTCAGTTTGATAAAAATCAAATAATAATTACTCCACGATGTAAAGTAATTCGACATGTACCTATGGCACACATCAGTGAATACGTTGTCTTAGCAAAACAAGTACATAAAGGTGTGTACATAGCGGGAGTAATTGTGAAACCAAAATATGGACTTATTCCAATTCGTATGCTTAATACGACTAACAAACCAGTCAGAGTAGATATTACAGATGTAGATATTCATAGTTTAACCCATTATAACGTATACCAATTTGATGATGAGAAGATAACGCCAGATTGAATGAGACAAGTTTTTAATTTATTTGACTTGCCTTCTTATTTAAATGAAGAGGAGCAGATAAGTATAGAAAACTAAATACGCCGACGTTTTTCATTTACCAGGTGATACATTGTCTACTACCAACTTATATGAACATTCCATAAAATGAAAAGATAATACCACCACCAGTTCACCAGTGTATACCAAGCCATAAGGCTACCTAAGGCACTTAAAGGTGAAGTACAGAAACAAGTAGACGATACGCTAAAGAATGATATTATTGAGGAAACCACATGGAGATTAGTTGTGGATAATCGTCAGTTAAACAACGTTATACAGGACGATAAATTCCCTTTCCCGAATATAAGTGACATTTTAGATTCTTTGGTAAATAATATATATTTTTAAATTAGATTTATCTCAAGGTTATTATCAGTTGTCATTAGAAAAGCAGTCTAGGAAATATGCAGCTTTTACAACCGATAAATAATATCAAATGAAGAGATGCCCGATGGGATTAAAAATATCTCCTAGTTCTTTCACACGACTGTAGCCATGACGGGTTTGAACTATCAGGCATGTCTAATTTATTTACATGACTGTATTGTAAAACATGTTGAGTCCAAAATAGGGAAATGATCCGCTTTGTCGAAGCATCTTTACAAATTAAGGCCATTCATCAGTGAAGTTGTTAGGGTGAGGTTAACAAATTCACTAGTATTGTCAATATTGGATTACTTAGATGTAGTATATTGGCCACGTCTTACAAAAAAACTGCCGATAAAATTCAGAAGGTTCAGAACTTCCGCATTAGGTATTGTTTCAAGGTACCCCGATCTCATATTACACCCTTTTTAAATACCTATAATTTATTAAATATGAGAAATAGATATACTGGTCTGGTGTATACCTTGAGGGTTTCGTCAACTCCTAAGTATCTGGCCTAGAAACTCAACTGGAGTGATCAGTTACACAGTAGTAATGTCCGATATATGCGGTACCCGCATCTTCAGTTATTGACTCTCCCTCGTGTAACTTTGTACAGCGGCAGCTTTCGTTTCGCAGCGAGTAAGTGATGGAATGACCTTCCACCTCCAGTAAAAAACGCTAAAACGAACCGATGTAAGCAATGGCTCCTATCTGTATAAAAATCTAGTAAGCTGGTCCCCAATTAATACTCCTAGCAGCATAAAATTTTAAATTTTTGGTTAAATGTATGAAAAATATATATAATCTACGCGGACAGCCATTAAATTTCAACTTATTACTAGTTTTTACTAAAGGTAGGTTATGTGTACACTCCTATTAGCTTAAATTAGCACTTATATTAGCTTGGTGCAGCAAGCGAACAGCTAGCCAGGTGAATACTGAAAATCAGCAATTCTGAGTCTTTAACCTTTTTGGTCCTCATCACTCAATTGTTTTATTTTTCTATTCGTTTTTTAAGTATTCTGTTCTTTATGTTTTGTGGACAAATAAGTTCCTTTTTATTTTTTTATTTTTTGTAGTAGGCAACAGTCTTGAAACTCATAAAAAAATTGATTAAAGTACTGCAAAAATTTAGACAAGTATAATAAAGTGTGAATTTTTGCAAAAACAAATTATTTATTTAGGCCACAAAATAACTTCAGATGGATTTTTTCCCGACCCATCGAATATGGACGTTTTACAGAAATATATCCTGTCCAAACATGTGTAGATGATATTAAACGACTTGTAGCGTTTGCTAACTGTTACAGGAGATTCATACCGAATTTCGCAGAATCAGCACATCCACTTAATGCATTATGTAAGAAAAATGTATCTTTTAATTGGTCAAGTGAATGAAAAGGCTTTCCAAAAACTTAAAGAAATCTTACTTAGTCCTACCATCTTAGATTATTCAGACTTCTCAGAAAGTAATACGTTTGTTTTACAAACAGACGCATCAAAGCTAGGTTTAGGCGCCGTTTTGTCTAATAGTAATGGCAAGGTAGTCGCGTACGCAAGCAGTAATCTAAGACCAGCTGAAACACCATACCCAGTCATCGAACTCGAACTACTGGCTATTGTGTGGGCTGTGCGTCATTTTAGGCCTTATTTGTATGGTAAGAAGTTTTAAATAAAAACAGACCACAGGCCTTTGATTTATTTATTTAATATGACCGATCCATCAAGCCGTTTAACAAAGTTTAGACTCTATTTGGAAAAGTATGATTTTGATGTCAGTTATGTTCCAGGACGGCACAATGCAGCTGCAGGTACATTGAGCCGTATACCGTATAACTCTAAGGAATTGAAAGATATTCATGAGCATGTTGTATCGGTCATGACAAGAGTACAAGCTCAAAAACTTAATAATGACAATATTATTGACTCGATAGGTGAGCATCACACCGCTTTTAGGCCTGATCAACCTAAAGTAGTGGAAATTCTCAAACGACCGACTGACAGCGTAGAACTAATATTAAGCGCAAATAAGACAGCAATGAAGAAGATACTGAATTTACAGAATTTGTATAGTAAAAATGGTTCTTTTGTTTTTGTGCCCAAAAATCGGCTATTTAAGCAATGTCTCGATCGTTATCTACCGTAAGTGTTAGCGAGAGAATTACAAGATTTTTGTAAAAGAAATAAAATTAAACGAGCTCTTTATTATAAAAAGAAAGCGTGATAAAGATTTTGTAAATATATTATTGAAGGAAATTAATAAGCTGAGTGATTTTCCTAAGTTATTAGTATTGAATGACGTAGTAACAGTAACTGAAAAAGATACTAAAATTGTAATATCGAATGACTTTCAGTCTATTACCCATCAGTGACCACGCGGGGGTAAATAGGATGCTGAATAAAATTAAGAAATATTACTACTGGCCAGAAATTGCTAATGACGTCATAGAATTAGAAAGTGTAAGAGTTGTACAATTCAGAAACACTCGAACAGGCATACTAGGGAACCGATGGTTATTACAACGACTCCTAGTACCGCGTTTGAAAGGGTTAGTTTAGATTTAATGGGACCTTTAGATATTGATAATTATAATAGTAAATATATTTTAACTTTGCAATGTAACTTGAGTAAATATGTGGAAGCGTATCCACTAGAAAAAAAGGATACAGTGTCGGTTGCTAGTTTATTTGTAAATAATTTTATATTGAGATATGATATTTTGGTGTTTTTCATATAATACGACCGTGCATACCGAGACACAATACACTCCATACGAACTAGTGTTTGGAACACTTTGTAATCTGCCAAATAATTTGTTGTGTTCTCATGTAGAACTTTTATATAATCCTGATGTTTATCCTATACAATTAAGATATAGGTTACAATGAGCACAGGCCGATGCTAGAAATAATTTATTAGATGGGGAAACTTTAAGAAAAATAAATTACG
Organism: Hyposmocoma kahamanoa; assembly: GCF_003589595.1. Classification (NCBI taxonomy): domain Eukaryota; kingdom Metazoa; phylum Arthropoda; class Insecta; order Lepidoptera; family Cosmopterigidae; genus Hyposmocoma; species Hyposmocoma kahamanoa. The sequence goes on along the minus strand of NW_020654080.1, from coordinate 2,677,316 downwards.
ATAAACATATAAAACTGTAAATTAGAAGAAAGATGATTTAATTTTGTTGAATAACCAAGTAGGAACAGATTTGGGACCCTGGAATTAGACGTTCGTGTAGTTTATTATAGAGGTTTAAGTTTATATTTAAATTCTTTTACAGTCCTACGTTATCCTGTTAATTGTTGGAAGTTGGTGTTTGATGTTGTTTAACAACAGCGGGATCACAAGCCGTGGCCTATATAATTTAATTGATCCTTCAGATCTGTCGATGTCAAGGTAAGTGCTTTGTAATTATTTACTTGGTACTTGGTGCAACGGGCTGGTTTCCGCAACTCGACGACAAAGCGCCTATTTTGTAATTATTTATTTAATTAATTATGTTTAGTTACGCATGAAAATTCGTTTACAATGTAAACGAATTTTGTGATGTCGCCGATTTTCACGGGCAAGCTCGCTAAATGGACGAGTCCCGGGACGCGACTATGAAGCCCATCCGCAATATTATGCGCCTTGACTCGGAAAAGACGCAGTTTCCGAGTCAAGCAGCAGCTTGATTGTGATTACAATCAAGCTGCTGCGCACGGTTGCACAGGTGCACTTGGGCGGCCCTGCGAACCATGGCGCGTTTGCGCGAAACCACCGGCAGAGCCGCCAAATGGGCCATGGGTCATGGGAAGTCGCCTTTATAGTATTATCAGTAGTATATCAATAAGCAATTGGATGTAAACAAAAAGGATCCAATGCACATCCAGTCACTTTCGAGATATGGCAGTTTCAAGTTTAAAGGTGCATCCACACCGCAGTTATCTTTTGCAGAGCAACACGGTAACATTAGGTAACTATTTGTAAGTTTTGTGGCTACTTGTTACTATTTGTTGAATGTTACTCATCGCATTCATACCGCCAATAACAGAAATTAAGAATACAAAGAGTAACTTTCAACAACAAACGAGTCGCATATATTTTCAAACTGCTGCAGGCAACATACGTGTCTCATTTGATTCGGCAAGGTAGACGAAGAACTGATTATAGCGACAGCAAGTTTTCTCATTTTAAATAAGTAAAATAATACGCTCTAATTTAGGTGCGCAAAATACTTTAGAGAAAAGTATATAGAGGAAGTGAATACATTGCACACACTCGACATAATAATAAAGGACACACTCGACATAGCCCCGCACTAGGGAAACCCTGTGTCGCGGGTGCCATGGACACACAAATAGACAATTACAAATTACACCCAAACTCACGAGACAAATAAATGTAGGCCATACAAATATTTCTCCCGGCCCGGGAGTCGAGCCTGGGACCTCTGCATGGCAGTCCGGCATGGTAACCGGTCGGCCACCGAGGCAGTTAGGGACGTACGTATTGATGGAATTTTGAGTAATTTTGTGAGAGTGACAGACTCTGATTTTGAAACCCTTTTAAACTTAATCAGTGCTAAAATCGCTGAAAGAGATACGAACTAATAATGTTATCGATCCTTGTGTAGACTGTTTTTCAAAAGCTAGGTAACATTACTTAACATACACTCACGGCAACGTATACTAACAATAAATAACTTTTTGCTATCAGTTGTTGCCGAGTAACACTTGGAAACGTTGCTCCACAAAAAGTAACTGCAGTGTGGATGCACCTTAAAAGTGTTTCTCACTCATGTTTTATTTTCAAAACTTAACTCCAAATATGTTTATTAGTGTTGGATTTTTTTTGCTGATCTAAGAGATCAGACTTTACGAACCGTTTGGTACATACATATAACTCGTTTTTTGATAATTTTGTGAATTGGATCCTTTTTGTTTAACTACGTTCAATTGATGCAGCTACAAAACGGAAGGCAATTAAGGAATAAAAATAACACACAATTTATGTTCACAGGCTTTTGTTTAGATGTGCTTTTGCGGCGTTTATATTTTCCGCAGTCAGTCATAGATTAATTGTTACGTCGGAAATAATGGCATTAGTTACTCCGGTTCTTATAAATACCCAGGTACGTTAATGTACATGTTAATACTTGGAGTATGGCCGTCTAAGGGAAATACCCTTGTCACTGATTTATTCCGGAATTATTTGATAATAGACCGATGCACTATACTTTGTCACTTCAATCTGCCGACGGTGAAATAATAACGTCAATTGATTGTTATTAATCCGTTTACGCACTTTTCATATATAGTTCGAAAGTGTAGAACTTGGATCGAGTTAAAACGGATTTTAATAGAAAACGCGGCAGGTTCGATACAGAATGACGCATCGTTGCTCGCGAGTTTTATACTGTCTGACGATCCCGGTTATCCTCATTAAACAACCAAATTACAGGCACCTGAGACTTGGCAACTTATGTCTCAGGGTGATGTATGCAGTGCCCTTAAGGTCCACTGTACCACCATGTTCCTACCTAATCCTACTATGGGACCTAATCGTCTCTTTGCCATAAACGTTCAACATATCCTGAAAGAACAACAGTTTCGTTATAATTCGGTTTTCGGTGTAATGAAAATTCGAACAAACGTTATTTTGGATAAAAAAAAAAAAAACTAAAAAAAAAAACTTTGTGATAGGTTATCCGGCTGCCAAATTTACTGGCGGAGTCGTTGCTCCGATCGCCCGTAACCGCGAAGGTACGCCTCAGCCGATAAGGGTCGACCCTCACCCGATCGCGCTCGGCGACCTCCTTCTGGAGCTCTCGCCATCCCTGTATCGAAATTACCCAAGTCAATAGCCCGTCGTTTTCAACTAGTACAACTAAATCCACTCGATGGCACCACGGAAGCGACCCTCCGACATACAATATTACTCAAAATACAGTTAAGTCATCGAGTATATAACCAGAAATAAAGACGAAATAAGGGCCATACATTCCTGGTAACACATCAGTGATATATCACTTATAAACATTGACTTACAAATAAATGGACGACGGGTCTAATACAAAAACCACGAAAAAAATGTCCCAAGTCAACCTATTTAAACGTAGTGACATGTAAAGGAATATGAAAAAGCTAAAACGTTGAATTTAAATTGTAATGTCATCGCAGTACTGTCTAATTTTGCTTGCTTCGCTGTCAGTCGAACAAACGAAGACTAAAGCGTGAATGACGCACTGTATACGATTTTAACGCCCTATAAGTTCGGACACTTTTTAGCGCTGACCCGACGTCCATATACTTGCAAGTCAATGCTTATAAACATCAAACTTCGTTTGCACTGAAATATAGAAGGGACAACAACTGACATGTATGTACGTCTCCGAATATTCCAAAAATATTCAGTATTTATTGTAATAAAGATAATAATCTCTAACAATGGTGTGCTGTTTCATTTGGTGGTCTGGGGAAAAACAGCAAAACATCTAATTACAAAACAAACAGAATCAAATTTCATCGGTAATTAAATATTAAATATGTAATTATGTAATTTTCGTCCATTATAGCAAAGCTCAAGTTAACTGGTCGATTTGAATTGAAACAATTGACAACACCCGTCAAGAGTTTCGAATTCGGGCTGGCCAATCGGAGCGCAGTTGTTACAGTAATGATATCACAAAATAATTTTCAAACAAATTAAATGACATTTCGTCTCTGTTTCTGGTAATATATTCGATGAGTTAAGTATAAGTTTCTCTAAGGTGGCGCTGAAGGCAAGCGCATAGAGAAATTCATAAGATGTGCCGAGTCGCTTTGTAGTTTAATTGGTTAAAAACGGTGACCCCGGCATGGCAAAAGAGGAATTAGTCGACATAGAACCTAACCCATACATACGTCTCATTGTTGGGCACGGGTCTCCCCTCAGGCGAGGGTTTAGGCCATAGTCCGTCACGCTGGCCCAGTGCGGGTTGGGGATCTTCTTCGACTTGCAGGTTTCATCGCGATGCTTTCTTTCACTGAAAAGCTTAAATTAAATATGAATTTGTAATCAAGTTTTGAACATAAGTTCCGAGAAACTCATAGGTGCGAGTCCGGAGGCCCGGATTCGATCCCACGGCCTCTGTTTGAGAGGCGGTAGGTCAAACAAGGCTACCACAGCTTAATATATGTATTTATCTAAACTGGTTAAAAATGATTATATTTTTAGAGTGCATACGCTCCGGACAAAAGTCTCAAGATGCCGTATTACGATTACAATATGTACCGCTACATACTGTGTTCTGTAATTCACACGTCAGCTACGATTGGTATGTAGATGATCCATCTTTCCTTTGTGGTAGTTATAAGCAGAAAGCCTTCTGAAATCAATGCGTATAGTTATTTATCTTTCTGGACCGCTAGAGCAACTGCAATCGATTCTTGAAACCGGAGCAAATCGGCGAACGGTATAACAGAAGGCCTTATCAAACTGGCGGCGGGCACCGACCGGTGCGTGTCAATCAAGCGTACGTAGACGCTCGACTTTGCATAATATCCTCTTCGATGTTCTCCCCTGCAATCTGCCGATTTGAACTGGTTCTAAGAGGTACAGGGTATACAACGTCACTCCGTTGTTACCTTTAAATAGAGGAACATTTTTTTTTATAATAACGCACACACTCAACATAGTCCCGCACTAGGGAAACCCTGTGTCGCGGGTGCCAAGGATACACACAGGCAACCACAAATTACCCAAACTCACGAGGGAAATAAATATAGGCTATAAAAATATTTCTCCCGGCCCGGGAATCGAACCTGGGACATCTGCATGTCAATCAGGCGTGGTAACCGTTCGGCCACGGAGGCAGTCAACAGTAATACTCATTAACCCAAAGGTACTGACGGAGCAACTTGCAGACCTTGTACTCACGTAAAAGAGTTCGTCCAGGGAAGTACTGTCACCTTACCTATTTCTGCTACCAAGCAGTAATGTCAGCATTACTGCGTTCTGGTTTTGAGGGGTAAGGGTGCTGGTGAAATTACAGGCACATGAGGCTTGTCAACTTGTGCTTTAGTATATTTAGGACACGTAATTCGGGCTACCTCGCATCAGTATTAAATGCCCTAAGCTTAAACAATGTTCGATTGATCAAGAACTAGGATAGTTACGCAATTTTGAAACTGGAAGATTAATTTAAAACTGAGGAAAATCTTTTTCTTCGATGATAACACTATTTTTGTATTCTCACCCTTTAAGGCAAAAATGCGAGGCAAAATTACGTGTCCGGGAGTATATAAAAAAAAATGGAGTTTACCCGTCGGAATTTCGTTATTTGGTTGCTATAAGATTATTGTCATAATGATTTGTTTGAATTTCAGGTAGCCTTATCTTTATACACAATAATTATACGACAATGGTCGCCTTATCCATGTTTAATGCAGTAAATAGGTGGTAAGTAGTCCAATATTAATTAAAAAGTCGATAATACAAAAAAAAACAAAGATCTGCAACAAGCATATGGAAAGATATTTCCGTAGCTAAGTTGGGAGAGTAAGTCAGGCACGGTATGCTGAAGGCGCTTGTCCATCCAGTCGGATGGAAATTAATAAAAATGGAATTTAGTTTCTTTGCGTTCGATCTCTGTATTAATATACAATAAGAATTCAATGTTTAAAATAATTTTAAAAGAAAAGTTGTGTTGTGTTTTTTAAGGTAGCGTGGAAAAGTTTTTGAAATTCCAACTTTTCTTTCGATGAAAAACAGACATAGTGACACGTGTTATAGTTCAACTGTTTTTCTTTCATCTACCATTTTTCTCGCTATAGTGAGGTTTAAAGTTGTGTGTTTCGCTCGGCAGCAAAGTTGTCTTGCTTGTGCCTTGCAACACTCGCTACGGTCAGCATTCTAATCTTAGAATCCTTCGCTTGCCCAGGTTTCAATACAAAGTACTCGCGCCAAACAACAACTTTGCAGCCTTGCATAACAAATAACCATTTTAATATAGCTGTTCCAAAAGTAGCATTCTTTGTCCCAGCTATGCGAGAAGAAAGGGACACTTTCCCGTCCACATTTCTTTTATTTTAGTTTGGAATAAATTGTATTTAAATTATCTATACTCTAGTCGAATTCGATGTAGAATGTTTAATAACAAAACATTGCTAGGCAACGAATGATGGCATAGCAGAAGAAAATGTTTTCCAATGCCCATTATTAAGACTTGCTCTGCCCAGGGCCTGCTTCCTTAATTGGAATTTAAATTGGTAATTGGGTTATGTAGAAGTAATATTTATTAATACTTACCTAGCCCATTATTATAAAGTTTACAAATTACCTATTGATACGTATGACTTAGGAATAAAAATAGGTGTTTGCATTCTATTAATATTTACTACTAGATGGTAGGTAATGGCAGATGAAAAGAAACAAAATTGTAAGATTTTATTTGATATTAATTTACCATATTATATCATCCAGCATCTATTTCCGATTCTGAATTTGAATTACCACCAAAACTCGAATGTTTGCAATATCTCCCTTCAAATCAAAATGTCAATAGGGATGACACAGTTTTACAAATAATTAATAACTGGTCATTTTCATGTCATTTTTAGGTGATTTGAAACTTCTGTTGAACAATATTCATTATAAACATGGTTTCAAGATTTAATATTACCCATAATGTAGTTGAATTTCGTAGGAATATATTGAAATTGTGGTGACTGTGAAAGAGTCTGAGATGAAAACCCTAAAAATCGTATGTTTTTGTTTGTTGACATTTGTTCTATATTGAATTTGGCTAGAGTATAGAAATATCCTTTCGAAATTTTAGTGAGAGGAACAAGTGTTAGTAGCGGTAGAGCTCCTTGAGAACGAGTTCGTCCAGGGAAGTACTGCCACCTTACCTATTTCTGCCGCCACGCAGTAATGTCAGCATTCCTGTTCAGGTTTTGAAGGTTAAGGGTGCTGGTGAAATGACTCCTCAACTTATGTCTCAGGGTGACGGGCGCAGTGGCAGTGCCCCTCAGATATTTGCGATTTAAAGCTCTGGGTGACACTGCAACTGTTATGGGCAGGCGTGAGGCTTATCATCAGGTGCACGACTTGTTCGTCCCGTCACTAGATATTATAAAAAAAAAGTATGGCAGACACGGAAGGTAATGTGTATCATGTCATTTTTATTTTCAGGAACAATGGGACGGAGGTCTTCACTCATTATACATATACAGCATTTGCTCTCCCTACATCTATACTCATGTTCACTGTTAACTATATTTATTATTGGATTTTGCTTCAAGTATCCAGACATGGGTAAGTTTCAGTGAAGAATACATTTACAGTGTCCACGAGAGTTCTTGAATATCAAGGCCCATTCTATCGTGTCAAACCAAAACACTGCAAGGCTCAATACAGTGTTTGAAAATTATAAAAAATCGATAAAAATTTAACACGGCTTTTTCCCAAAATGCTGTTTTGGATATTAAAATAACAAATATAAATATAAAGACTATTCTTTAACATTACAATGATACACCAAAAACTTAAAATTAATGGCTATGTTTTCAGGCTTACCTTGGGTATAATGTATAAATACAAATATCTTTTATTGCCACATTGACACTTTTTGGACATAAATAACGTATTAAGCCAAAACATAAACAAAAGTAATAATAATTAATTAATCTAATTTCTCACAGTGTTATGGTTTAACTCTGCAGCATTGACTTACAATTATATGGACGTCGGGTCCGCGCTAAAAAGT
>NW_020654080.1:2637893-2669325 GCF_003589595.1 Hyposmocoma kahamanoa | reverse complement strand
GACAGCGAAGCAAGCAAAATTAGACAGTATGCGATGACATTACAATTTAACTTCAACGTTTTAGCTTTTTCATGTTCCTTTACATGTCACTACGTTTAAATAGGTTGACTTGGGACGTTTTTTTCGTGGTTTTTGTATTAGACCCGTCGTCCATTTATTTGTAAGTCAATGCTCTGCAGTATTATTTATTAATAAAAGTAATGACATGCATGTGCATAGCCTAGCAGCGTAGTAGGACACCGCGAGTAGTGCATCTCCCGCGTATTCGGCACGTCAATGCCTACACGTTTCTCGGAGCACAGGGTTGTCACATCGTTATTTTAGTTGTAGGTACCTACAGGTTGTAATAGTGTTGTAAAAAACTCAAATCTGGGAGTCTATTACTTAGAGGACGGAAAAAAATAAAGGGAGCTGCGCCATCTACGGGATAAACGTGTCTACCTAAACAAAAATTGTAAATTATAGTAGTTGTAAAACAAGTGTTGTACCGTAATTATCGATAAGTTAATATCGACATGCAAATGGATATTAGAAAGAAACGTTTTAAAGGTTTCCAAGTAGTGTAAGCTGTTTTGTATTTATGCATTGGTATAGAATTAATATCTGTCATTTTTATTTGGGTGAATCTTTTAATTTTTGAAGTATAAATAAAATTACTTATAATGGTAGTAATATTATCGATAATCATAAAATGAGGTATAATATTAATAATGCTTTATTTGCTTGAAACATGGTTTAACAGAAGAAAGAGACAGTGTCAATACAAACATGTTTCGCATATTAAATAACCATATATTAAACCTCTATGGAAGCTGCACGTTGCTGAGGATACCAGGAAGGTGTTTGGTGCGCATTCTTCTCTGAGAAGATTCAAAAACTTGTTGATGATTAAAACTAAAATTACTTTGGTCCAGAGCATTCTCCATCTTATACTAGACTACGCAGATGTTTGCTACCTGGATTTGTCAGTCACCCTGCTCAATAAATTGGAACGACTCCAAAATATATATGTAAGGTTCTTCTTCGGACTTAGTAAATTTGACCATGTCTCTCAATATCGTTTTAAGATATAAAAAATAACAGGGGAGTGAGTTAATAAATATGTATTATAGTGTAACTAAAATTTTGACAGAGAATAGTTTTTGACGGACAAGGTAATTACATTTAATATTGTTGATTTGATCAATCACCTTCAAACCGCACTGTCAAAAGACCAAAATGAAGGTCAGCTCACGCAATAACCTCCTTCGACGTGTAACATCCACCAATTGGAGAGCAGCGCCAGATGTCCTACGGGCTACGGGTTTAGCACTGTGTTTCTCTGCTGGTGAATACGCGTGGCCGGTGTGGCGCTTAATGAAACAGTACGCTTTATCACGGGCTGTCTCAAGCCAACTCCCCTTAATATGGAATATCCTCTAGCTGGTATTGCACCACCATACGTGCGTCGGGATGTAGTATGCTCCGCGGAGAAGTACAAACAAGAGAGTGACTTGCTGTTGTGCCCCTAGTGTCCTAATACCTGTACGAGGGAAGATCTCTACGCGGCCACGGACAGCGCAGTCAAAGTAGCAACATACTATTCAGGGTCAATATAAAAGAAATAAAAAAAGTATCGACACGATAAGAAGAAGTTGATTTGAATAAATTTGGACAGAGTATTTACAAAAGGGTTGTGATGTTGGGTCAGAAGAAATGGTAGGTAGTCCTTCATTAGTTTTTAGTTTACTTATAGCTCATTTCGCATGGCATGGGTATGGTGACGTATGAGATTCGAAGTTACTAGAGATGTTGTGATGTAAAATCGATATCTTATCGAGATAATTTGTAACGAAGAGTGACTCGATTTACAGATAATAATTTAAAAATAAATAGTGAACAAAATGAAAACGATTCAATTATTTACTAAAAAAACTACACAACAAATAAAAAATCGACAACAACCGAACAAAAAGGCGGCAACAGCATAGAATCAACAGCAACGATACGAAATTTGAACGATTACTACAAAAATTATCACGCAAAGCCATTGACTTACAATTATATGGACTTCGGTTCCGCGCTAAAAAGTGTCCGAACTTATAGGGCGTTAAAATCGTATACAGAGCGTCATTCACGCTTTAGTCTTCGTTTGTTCGACTGACAGCGAAGCAAGCAAAATTAGACAGTACTGCGATGACATTACAATTTAAATTCAACGTTTTAGCTTTTTCATATTCCTTTACATGTCAATACGTTTAAATAGGTTGACTTGGGACATTTTTTTCGTGGTTTTTGTATTGGACCCGTCGTCCATTTATTTGTAAATCAATACGCAAAGCTCAAAACAAAATCATCCGCATACAAGGTGTATGCACTCACATTGACGCGAGATACATAATAGGTGGTTCGATTTATCGGTACTAGTAGGTATATATATATATTCCGTTTTACGCGTCAACTAATTTGGATAATTTTATTTTTATCACATTCATTTAATTTTCTATCTACTTAATATTAAAATTTATGCGTAAAATTACAACTGCAACAAATATTGTTTTTCGTACATTGTAACAAATTTACTATTTATTTTTGTAACCTGGTTGAGAGATTTACCATTAACACGGCAGTTATACTACAGCTTAAGACACCACACCGCAACACAGCTCAGTAGGTACTTACCAGACTCGAGTTCGACTTTTTACATAAACAGACTCGAGCACTAATGTCGATCTTGAGTCTGTTCGGAAATTCAATAAGCTCGATAGATCGAGCAGTCGAGCCTCTGTCTTTATGAGTCGAGTCTTGTGAATTGGAGTCAAGCATTAAAATATTCTGGACTCGAGTTTTTTACAACACTAAGGTGGAGCGCGCGTGTCACGACAAACTATAATATATATGTATATATATATATATATATATATATAATATAAACTAAATATTGTATGAAAATGAGTAGTGGCGCGACTGTTTGAAGGCGCCTGTGTCTTTATTTTTAACCGACTTCAAAAAAGGAGGAGGTTCTCAATTCGACTGTATGTTTTTTTTTTTGTATGTATGTTACGCGATAACTTTTGTGACGATTTGTGAACCGATTTTCATGATTCTTTTTTTGTTGAAAAGGGGGTACTTCCATAGTGGTCCCATTTCATTTTGAAGAAAATCATCCACCTCGAAGGATGGCTGCGAGCAATACTTTAATGCTTGATTTTGCTATTTCTTCAATTCAAGGCGTTTTTCTCTCGATGTTCTTTGAGTAGTTTCGTAGTGAGAACCTATTTTTATTGTCTCCAGTGTCAAGTCCTGTATAGACGTAATTCAACGTACTTTTGAGGTCTGTTGTACTTGTGAGGTTTTTTAGTACTGAGATTATATAGAGCCAATATTCGCACTAAGAACGAGAGAAGATCGACTTTGATGTAAATCAGTCAGATGCTTCAACAAGATTCTTTTGTGATAATAGATATGAGAATAAATAAACACACTTTATAGTATTTTCTATTTGTCATGAGTTTTCATTTGTTTTAGCTCAGTGATGTCTGATAATACTGTCCTACAAATAACCAAAGGCTTGACCGAAAGACGAAGAAACCTTTTCCCGAGGAGACCACTACTAACAGATGAAACTCACCCCGTTACAATGCATGAAGTCGTAAGTTTTAATAGATAGAAATTTTAATAGATCGTTAAATTATGGCAATTAAACGTAATTTACTTTACTGTGCTTAATCGGTTCTGTGGCTTGAGTGGAGCAGCAGAGACGCTGGCTTTGTTTCAGAATTTATTTTTATACAAACCAAATTTGCAAAATGTATATCGTATACTATACGTGTTTTAGAGTGTGAATATAAAAAAAAAATTGGTATATGTAAAGTTTAGTCGTGCGCATCATGCGCATCGTGCGCAATGAAATGTTAAACGTTTACACATTTTTTAATATAGATATTTCAAAAACAAGTATCTTGCGTTTTTATCGAGTTCTTATCTTAGGTTTTCGCGATTGTTACACATAGGAAATGAAACTATTTTGCCGGATTTAAATCGCGTGTATTTGTTTTTCAAACAAACCAAACGTTTCGGGCCCTTTACAGGCCCTATGGTCACGATTGAATAACAAATACACGTAGTTTTATTTCCTACCTTTTGCTTTGTTCAAAAATATGTAATCATGACACCGTTTAAAAAAAAAATACATTTCAGAGGAAAGTAAACAAAGCACAATCAGTGAAAAGTAAATACTCCTGGTGTTTTTTATATATGTATCCATATCATTTTAGTAAATATGTATACAGTACATTTTCGTTTAATCCTAATTATGTAATCACTTTTAAAACTTCGGAGTTATATATCGTTTTCAAAAATATCAATGCACCAAGTTGCAGTGTAATATAAAATGGACGTAGTTAAAAAAGAAGTTTAAGTTAAGTTTTTATTTTCAAAACTTAACTTAACTGCAGAGATATTTATTTATGTTTATATGTATGTTGGATTTTTCTTACTGATCGAAGGGGTTAGACTTTAGGAACCGTTTGGTACATATAATTACTTTTTTTGATAAGTTTGTGGATTGGATCCAGTTTGCTTAACTACGTCTAAATATGTTCGATGTCTACTGTACTGTAAATACTTATCTCACTTGCGCTGCACCACAAAGAAAATTATTGTCGGTTAAGAATTACTTTGGTATGAAGGGATCGTCCCATACAATGAAATAATCCCTTCATGAAACTGAGTCGATCGGCACTATAAAAAAATTTCAACAATTTTATTCATCTTATGGACAACTCACGTGTGACCAAACAATTGGCTATGCCAAAATTGTTTTCGCAAAAAAAGACAATGGTTTCTAAGACAGTTTCCTTGTGTCTTCTATGGTTTCGGATTTCCTCATTCTGTCCCATTTTAAAAAAATGGGAATGGAAACTCGACAAATAGGCGGGATAGCTGACAGCAGACTTGTTATTCACAAATTTAGAGGAGTTTTCACAACTTGAAATGTGAAGAAAAATTTTGGCTGTTGACCGTTAGAGTACATGTTCATTTGGCATTTTGATGCATCGATGATGTGGCAAACCCTAGAGCTCACGATTTATAGGTCTAATGGACAATCGAGTAAACGCATTCGATCTCAAGTAGGGAACCCAATTGTATGCTGTATTAATGATTTTTTAAAACGGTAATGTAATATGTTCGTTGATAAATATGTTCGTTTCAGATGTCTGTATTTTTCTTTTTATTGCTGCACATCCTTTTGTTCACCCGGGCCTCACACAATAAGTTCGTAGGTTGGGCACGTTCTGACCAAAGCACAGGCCATTCATACCCCATGTAAGTTATTTAGAACTTTTTGACCATATCGCTTCTTTTCAAAACAAGTGACTCGCACCAAAATAGTTCATGTTCATCATATATAATTGTTGCATTTAGATTTAGTAGTTATGGAGCTCCATGTGAAAGAGTTCGTCCAGGGAAGTACTGCCAACTTACCAATTTCTGTCACCAAGCAGCAGTAATGTGTGTAGTACCTACATCGTTTCCGTTTTGAAAGGTAAGGGTGCTGGTGAAATTACTGGCACATGGGACTTGTCAATTTATCCGCTCACGCGATGCGCTCCTCCTACCGCAAAATGGCGGCAATTTTGTTTCGCAAAATAGAAAAGGATTCAGTTTAAATACAAGTTTTTATAAATAAAAATTTTATTATTCTGCATTGCTAAATAAATACCCTCCGTAATACCAACAAAAACATCTCAACTAAAATGCAGTAATACACCGCCAATCCTGCACTTAAAGAGCACTAATGAAATTTTTGGTGTACTTGGATAAATATGATAATATTCAGTTTGAGTGGTTCTAACGTTTACCATGAAATTACTCCTTAAAGTATAGTTTATAAACATTTATATTCAGGGTAAACTTAAAAAACGCTACTAACGGTATGTTTTCAATAAATAAACACCGAAATCACTAGCCCAAACAATAACACACACGATTGTCGTGACGTATTTTTGAAGTTGTTTATTTTTTTTAAATGACAGACCCAGGCATTAAAAACTTTATGGTTTGCTAGAGTAGTTACCGAAATAGCAATTAATATTAGTTCTTTTACCTGTTATAACTTCGATATCCGATAAATCGGTATAAAATCATCACCGGCACCTCTAAGTGTGGTATGCGTCTACGGCTGCATGTATCGCGTGAGCGGTTATGTTTCAAAATGATGGGCGCAGTGGCAGTACCCCTCAGATAATAACAGTAATAACGCACACTTCCAACATAGCCCCGCACATGGGAAACCCTGTGTCGCGGGTACCATGGACACATACATAGAAAACCACAAATTACACCCAAACTCACGACAGAAATAAATATCGACCATATAAATATTTCTCCCGGCCACGAAATCGAATCTGGGACCTCTGCTTGGCAGTCCGACAAGGTAACCGTTCGGCCTCGGAAAAAGTTCAGATTTTTGTGATTTAAGTAGAGTCACCGGAGGAGAAGCGGCAAAAGCTGTTTTGGCAGATCAAACGGTTTAAGTATTTACTATTTAATAACCCTCTTACAAAAAATAAACGATACACCTAAGGATATTGTCTAAAGAATGTGCAAATTTGATATACGATAGGATTTAGTCTACCCGTTATATAAAATCCCGAAAATATGCCAAAATAAAAATCTAAAGAGAATTATTTACTAATAAAATGTGTAACTTTGACCATAATTCCTATATGGAGATCTCTTTGAGTAGGTAACTACAGAGTACCTGCAAAATTTTGGTTTTCAACAGAAGCCCTGTATTTGTTAAATTTACTTTTGTCTCAAAATTTCAAAATTACCCAGCGATTTTTAAGCCCCGTCAGTCGCCATCGGGCGCTTGTCGACGTCGGATCTGTGTGAAATTTTCTCCATCTGTTCTTATTCATATTAATTGTGACCGCGCGGGTTGCGAGATGCGAGGTACGGTCCTCCACGCCTCGCCTTCTAAAATGTAAGCTTCTTGTGAAAGAGTCCAGGGAAGTATTGCCACCACATCTATTTCTGCCACCAAGCAGTAATGTGAGCATTACCACGTTCCGGTTTTGAAGGGTAAGGATGCTGGTCAAGTTAGAGGCACATGGAACTTGTCAACTTCACATCTTCTGTGCAAGCAAGCAGAGTCATCCCTCTTTTTAAATCCGGTAGTAAATATGACTCCACCAATTTCAGACCTATTTCTATACTACCGACTCTTGGTAAAATTTTTGAAAAAAAAAAAATCCTTCATCAGCTGTGTGCATATTTTTGCAATTACAACATAATGGCTCATTAACAATTTGGTTTCACTCGGGATCGCTCAACAATCGATGCTGGTGTTGAGCTGATGAAACATAGATTTGATGCATGGGAAGACTCGTAGGATTCTACAGGAGTTTTATATGACCTTTTCAAAGCATTTGATTGTATGCAACATGATACACTGGTCAGGAAACTTCGCCGTTATGGTGTAACGGGCCATGACCTCGATCTTCATAAATCGTATTTGAGTAATAGGGTCCAGAGAGGTGATGTCAATGGTATGTCATCAGGGTCTACAGTCAGCATAGGCGTCCCTTAAGGTGTAATTTTAGTTCCATTCCTGTTCTTAGTATATATATTAATGACTTACCTAGCCTTGTGAAGGGTATGCAATATGAGATAGTACTGTTTGCTGATGATACTTCCTTATTATTTAAAGTTTAAAGGCAGTAATGTATCTTTTACGAAGTTCAAAACTATTCTTAATAAAAATTGTGTGCTAAAGCTTATTAGACTATTTCTGCTTACTTGGATGATATAAATTCTTAGGACTGAACTATCAATTAATTATGTTAAAACATAAATGTAAACAAATATTGTATACCTATAATAAATAAAAATTGTAAATATTGCATATAATACTCTTATAATTTGGTTGACAAATAGCGTTAACTTCGCCTACTTATACAAGTGTTCCTTAAGATATTCAAGTGATTACCTGTGACTGACCATCCCACGTTAATGTAACTGAGGCAGCCGTAATATAGATTTTTCATGTGAAGATACTGTTTCACGTTTTTGTTTGTTTGACTGTAACGTATAATGTTTTACGTATAACGTTTGAAGAATCTTCCGTTTTCAGAATCTGCCATTCACCGTATATTTTTTGCAGGTTTGAAGACGCAAGTTTATTTACTGTTTTTGCAATATTTCTGCATATAATGCCAAAAGGCTTCATGTTTTTGAGATACGTAAAGGCACATAGTAAGTATCATTCAAGTTTAAGATCTACCGCCAACAATATTACACGTAAATATATCTGGATCCATAATACAGTTTTAAGCCCAATTGCAACAAATCCCACCCTACCCTATCCAACATGCACTGGGTCTATTATAAAGAGTTACGCGTACACAATTGCAACTGATTCTTTCCTGCCCTGTCCATTATAATCTGGGTCTACTATAAAGAGTTAACGCGTACACAGTTGTAATTTTTCATTTTGTTTCATTTCTGCATAAATTAGTTTTCCTTTCTAAAATATACAGGGAAGAACATAGGAAAAACAGGTAGGCTTTTGTCCATTTGTGGGATAGAGGAACCTATAAAATGATACAAAAAAAAACATTTCATGATCTGTTAATTTTATTACAGAGAGACGTTTATTGCCACCGCGAAAGCCGGAATCTGGGGTACTCTATTGGAAATTCGTAGACAGTAATACGCCATACGCTTTCTTATTTTTAATGGGTAAGTGACCAAGTTCAACAGCCTCAGCAATATCTTACCACATAGTCATAAACACGATACGAACAACTTAGCAGCAGTAGATCTCTTTGTGCAAGAGTTAGACGAGGGAAATATTGCCACCATATTTATTTTTGCCACCAACAGCAATGCATTTGAAATTTTTTGAAAAATTTGAAAGGTAATTAAGCTAGAGGTACATGGAACTTATCAACTTCATAAATCACTGTGACGGGTGCACTGCGCTTAGGTCTTTCCGTTTTAAAGCTCTGAGTGCCACTGTTACGGGTAGGTGTAAAGGATTGTCACGCACTGTTGGCGCCGCTTAATGTGCTGTAGATTATAATGTAGTTTACGCAGACTCGACACATCTTGCTTAGCGAGTTGTTCAAAATTGAAAAGGAAAAAGAATTAGTGGAAATAAATCCGTTTTTGGTGATCTTTTAAATGAAATTATTCCACTAGTTTGTTATAATTATTAATACAAAGATCGAACACTCAGAAAAAATTCCTTCGACATCTCTCGCCAGGACTGGTAGCTGTAAAGGTACTAACTGGGTGATAAATCTGTAATAGATTTCTCATAGATGGCGCTACGACTAAAAAGTCGTTGAAAGACCAAGTACAAAGACACGACGCAAGCACATAGAAAAATTCGTGAGGTCCGTTAGTTCGTTCCGTGGCTTAGTTGGTATAGCGTCTGGCACGGTATGCAAGAAGACGTCGGTTCGAATCCGACCGGATCGAAGGAATTTTTTCTGAGTGTTCGATCTTTGTATTAATAATTATAACAAACTAGTGGAGTAATTTCACAAAAAATAATTAAATATCAATTCAATAAAAATTTAATTGATCTTTTAAATGTTTATCGCACAAGAGACTGCGTAAACGGGTCAAAATTTGAAAAAGAGACGTGCTTGCTTCGGCTATTAAGTAAAGAGTGACGACGGAACGAAACAAAATGAGAATGACGAGGCAAAGTAATAAAAGAATGATGATGAGAATGAAATCACAAATTTAGAAAACTGAAATAGTGCAGCGCCAACAACTGACCTGTATGCGTCTTCGTAGATTCTTCGTATATTTATTGTAATAAGGATAATATCTCTGACAATGGGGGCTGTTCTATTCGGTGGTATAGGAGGAACAGCAAAACATCTAATTACAAAACAAACGAAATCACATTTCATCGATAATCAAATATTAAATACGTAATTTTGCAATTTACGTCCTTTGTAGCAAAACCTTAAGTTAAACTTGTCGATTTGAAGTGAAATAATTGACGACACCCGTCAATTGTTTCGAATTTGAGCTGGCCAATCGGAGCGCAGTTTGATTTGGCAGCATAGTTTACAAATAAAATGACATTTCGTCTCTATTTCTGGTTATATACTCAATGATTTTATGGTATACATTTGTTTTATTTTGAACAGTTTGTGATAATATTGCATTATTATGTTTTATAACGTACCTTAACCTATGTTATGGTGCACATCATAGGTTTCCAAAATTTTTGGCTTACTTCTTAAGTTCTTTAAGTAGTCACTTCAAATATCCGAAGGTCGAAGTTCCAACTCACCGCAAGCTTTAGTCCACGTGATATTATTCGCCAAGTTAGTCTCCTATAATGTAGGTATCAGTGGGCTGATGCGCAACAACTTTACAGTTACAACAACGTAACGTTACGTTACAGTTTATTTGGGAAGTTTAATAATTGTGTTTTCAATGAATTACCATCTTTTTCATTACATGAATACACCGTGCACATATGTATTCTGAAACTGCAGTCTAGTATGCTTTAACGTCAACGTCATCCAAATATCCTCTGCAGAGCTGCGCCATTGACAGTTTTCTACCACGGATACGTCTCTTCGCACCACGATGAGTACGCCACCACCTAGAGATTGCGACGTTTGCCCGTAATTGCGGTCACGCCTTCAGACTAGATACTGATCGTCGAACAGCTCACTGTTGTGTACACCGTCTAATAACCAAGTCTCAGTTATAAGCACAACGTCATACCTATGAACTTAGGCAAAATGAAAAAATTTGAACGCCCACAACGTCAAAAACAATTGAAAACACGTATTGTTTATATTGACATAGACACAAAAAATTATATATGTGTAATGTAGTTTATATAGATAATTAAGGTTTATTTTTCAAATGGGGTAGCATCCTCTGGACCTCATCAACGGCCCCCAATTGTCTCCGAGGCCTCTACTACCCCTACGACTCTTCACCACCCATAGGGAGGCGGTAGGGATCACTTTGGGAAACTATGGTGTATACCAACTACCACATGATTACAAGACGTGTCAAACTCGATAAACTTTGATCGAGGGCTTTAATATTTATTATATTTTCAGGTGCAGGTGAAGCCCTTTTACATACTGTGGTACATCATGACGATGTGAAGGAGTCTGTAATAAATGCATTTAACTGGCTTACATCCGATATTACACTGGGCTTATCTACGTTTGCCATGTGCCAGTTTGGTATTTTATTGTGCAATATGATGACAGGTACCGGTGCCGCCGTTGTTTACCTCCCGGCCATTTTGCTTGCGGTAAGAGGTTATGCTGTACATTCAAACACTAAAAAAAAAAACAAATGACAATGAAGCGTGAAAGACGTAGAGGGCTGGTGCATGTCGGGTCTAATTCCGTGTATTTATTTACACGGAATTAGACCGTGTATTTAATTACACGGAATTAGACTAGAGATTAAATGGAATTTCCAGATACCAGATATCCGGCAAGCAACTAGGCCGGATAGCCGGATATCGGACCCACTGTCGCAAACATGTCGCGACCGGTTTACAGCGTGCGATTCACGCGTTATTTATTGATTCGTGAATGATTGCACTTTCCCATTGACGATTTGAGTTGTTGTGATCGTTTGGTTTTTGTTAAAATGACAAATTTAGTCGATAATACAAACAAATACACATATGAAAAATGTCAACTGTGAAAAAATAGTCAATTTAGCAATATTTTAATATCAGTGTTGTTTGTCGTACTGAATGCAAATTTCTTATGGTGGAGAAGGAAAAAGCAGCTACATCATTCTTTGTCTATTACAATTTCTAGTTGTTATTTTACATGTAAAAAGCCTAGCGCTTGATACGCTTGTTACTCTTTAGTTTGAATTGGATTTCATTAATTTGTTGTTTGTGTTATAAGTACTCTAAAACGTTTTACCATACCAGTTTTCGGCGAAAAAGTTTTTACTAAATCTACTTCTACGTTTCATGATTATCGGTACACATGGATCATACGAAAAAATAATAATTTTATATCGATTATTATTTAAAGACAGATCGAATAGATCGTGATCCTTGCAGCTGGCGATGGCGGTTTGGTAATATCAAGCAGTATCTAAATTTAACAAAGTTTGCAAGAGTTTATAGCAAAAAACTGCCCTCTGAAGCTGGTCTCGTTTATGATGACAAACGGAATCGACTTTTACCATTTAATGCCGAAATACTGGTCTTCATCCACCATAATTTGCCTTTATTGAATTTTGAGTAGAGAATAATGAACAGATTGTCAACGTTGCTATTTATTTAGCCTATTACTATCCTCTTTAACCAATAAATTAATTTATTTAGTGCACTGATAGTGAATTTTTCTGTTTTATATGTCGTGTATGGAGTGTGGAGTTGCACACGGGTTTTCATGGTGTAGCCATCATAAGAAGCGATTTTGAATACAAGAAACATCTTTTGTCGTAACAGACATGTCTCGCAACATAGATATTTCCTTAATCGATGGTTTTGATACCTGTAAATCCTTAGAACGTATAGGATTGGAGGCGTCATCGACAGGCAATCCCCTCTGTCAAGGTACAAGGACAAAACAACTATCGCACAATAAACACTACTTTCAAATCGGTGTTTTTTCAAAGTCAAAGTCAAAGATTATTTATTCCATAGGTAAAATAAATTTACACTTGAAAACGTCACATTTAAGCTACTGCTCCTTCACTACGCTGACCTCCCTGAGAAGAACGAGCAAGAATCTCTAGGGATTGCTCCTTTCAAATAAACTTAAATGCTATGTATAATTATTGTCAACAATATTTGACGAAAATAAAAGGTTAATTTTGGTCGGCGACATAAACGTAGATTATTTAACCGACAACTCGGACAGGCGATGCCTAGACGACCTATTAAGTTGTTATAACACAAAAAATATTGTCGATTTTCCTACACGCGAATGTGACACTTGTAGCACTTCTTTGGACTGTGGGATAGTTTCGAGCGATGACTGTAATTACATAACCGTTTCTCCTTTAGATACGCCGATAAGCGACCACAACGCACAGCTATTCGTATTACCTGTTACGCAACACAAACATGTAAACAAATTTATACATCGACGTATCTTTGCAGAGGAGTCTATTAATTTATTTTATATGGACATTTATAATTATGATTGGAGTTTCATTCATGTGACTGATATTAATATTAATGAAAAATTTAGTTCATTGATAAGAATATTAACTTATTATATTAATATTCATTTTCCAGTTAAAAAAATATCTTTAAAGAGGAATACTATTCCATGGGTGAGTGAAGAACTTAACCACCACATTGCAATGTATAATAATTTCTGCTCAATGAAACACCAATTTCCACATGATAATGTTTTAAATAAATGTCTTCAACATCATTCAAATTTAATAAAATCTATGAGTTTGCGTGATCGTCGTCTATTTAATGATAATAAGATGATGTCTACTAAAAACTCGAGTAAGGTAATGTGGCAGATTGTGAACGATGAGGTTTCAACTAGGAATCACCAACAAAACGTTCGACTGACTCACAAGGGAGACATTGTGCCTGTAGACATGATACCTGACTACTTCAATGATTATTTTCTTACAATAACTTCAAAATTACATCTACACAATAATAAAGAAAAATCAATGTCATTTTTAAGAAAATGCGTGGGTGAATGCGATGTTCCTCAGTACAGCCTTCCAACTGTCACTCGTGACTCGTTGGAGGGGGTAGTAAGGAGTATGTGGCATACGTCAAAAACGCTGGACATATACGATATATCTATACATATATTAATGTCGGTGTGGCCAGTGATTGGAGACATACTCGTTATTTTAATAAATGAAATGTTTAGAGAAGGTATATATCCTGATATTTTAAAAAGTACTCGTGTATGTCCAGTGTTTAAGGGGAAGGGGGACGTGACCCATGTTGAAAGCCACAGACCGATAACCATAGTTCCGAATATATCAAAAATAATAGAATCTATTATATCAACAAGTATTATGGATCATTTCGAAATGAACGATTTGTTATCAGATAGACAATATGCTTATAGGAAAGGTAAATCCACCGTAGTTGCAGCACAAAATGTAGTAGATTCTATTATTACCAGTATAGATGATAAGTATAAAACTGCAGGCATTTTTTGTGACCTAACAAAGGCGTTCGATGTAATTGAAAATGATTTATTAATTCAAAAGCTAGCTGTGTATGGCGTCAACGGAGTCGCCCATAACCTATTAAAGTCTTTTTTATCAAACAGACGGCAAACGGTTCAGGTCAGTACAAACGGTACAACAACTAGGTCAGCGGCTGGTGACGTCACCATTGGCATCCCACAGGGATCTGCCCTAGGTAATACACTATTCCTGGCATTCATCAATGATCTGCCATACTTTATATCAGGGGGTCTTGTGGTTCTATTTGCGGACGATACAACCGTTATAGTGTGTGCTAAAACCTACAACGAGTTGGAAGAAAAATTAGCCTGCACGTATGAGCAGCTGTGTGAGTGGTTCTCTGCGAATGGACTTATTCTTAACGAATCGAAGTCAAACCTTATGTTGTTCTCAGGAAGAAATTCTATAACAAAGCCAATTATCACCTCCATTGTTCCATTATGTAACACCTGTAAATTCTTGGGTTTAACGCTAGACTCAAATTTGAACTGGAAGTCACATATACAAACTCTATGTCAAAAACTTGGAAGTGCTGCATACGCACTGAGGAAACTGCGTCCTCTTGTCTCCAATGTGGTATTGAGGCAGACGTATTATGCGTATTTTCATTCGTTGATGTCTTATGGCATCACACTGTGGGGTAATTCCACTGAGTCGATTAGGGTATTTATTCTTCAAAAACGTGCACTAAGAACAATAGTAGGCATAAAAAAGGGTCAGACCTGCAGAAACCTTTTTAAGAAATACAATATAATGACCATGTACTCACAATATATTTATGATATAATAGTTTATGCGCGTCAAAACTTGGCTACTTATGAGCGACGTACGGGCGGAGGCCGAGTGTTACGAAACGCGGGAACACTAAAATCCGTTGCCCACCGTACCGAACTTGCAACTAGAAATCCGCGGGTAATAGGTCCCCGATTCTACGAACATCTACCCACAGACCTGAAAAGTGTTAGAAACGATGCAACGTTTTGTACCCGACTAAAAAACCTTTTATTGGATATTGAATTGTACAGTGTCGATGAGTTTCTTTTGAAACAATTTTAATTTTATTTTATTCGACAAGCAGTAGTTATACTACTTTATTTTATATTCATTATTATTATTATAATTTTATTACTGACGATCATAGTTATCCCTTGACATTGTATTTCCAATTGTAATATTGTGACATTGATAACATGAAATAAACGATTCTATTCTATTCTATTCTATTCTATGGAATACACTTTGAATCAAATTTGTGTGGATTCTGGAGCCATGTCGTCTTTCCATACATCTTTATCTAACACGTAGTCTTCAATTTTGTAATATGATTTTTCGATCAAAATATTTTTAGTATAGTTTTTAAAGTTAGGATATGATAAACTTAATATATACTCCGGAATCTTATTGTAAAAACGTATACAGTTCCTCATAAAAGAGTTGTTTACCTTGGTTAAACGAAATCGTGGTACCATTAGTTTGGATTTAGCTCTAAGGTTAATATTATGGATATCTTATTTCTTATTGAAATTATGTATATTTTTACGGGCATATAAAATATTTGAGTAAATGTACTGTGATGCCACAGTCATGATACCAGTCTCCTTAAACTTTTCTCTGAGAGAAACCCGAGAGCCTAGACGGTACACAGAACGAATCGCTCGTTTTTACAATACAAATATGGTTTGAATATCTGCCGCTTTACCCCACATGAGAATCCCGTAGGACATTATACTATGGAAGTAACTAAAGTAAACTAGTCTAGCAGTACTAAAATCGGTAAGCTCACGTATTCTGCGGACTGCGTATGCAGCGGAGCTTAATCTGCTGGCCAGGGAAGATATATGTATGTGGAAACCATTGAAGTTTACTATCTAAGGTCATCATCGATTAGACGTGGGCTGGGGTTCCAACCTTATGTTGTGGATAGTCCCCGGATTCGCACGTAGTGTTTCGCTTCTGCATTTGTATGACGAGCGGCTAGGGAGTGGAATTCCCTGCCTGCAGACTTGTCCAACATGACAGGTCCAAGTTATACAGGGAACACCCCGAACGCTGTAACTTGGACCTTTTCAAGGCTACATCCTCGATCTCATTGTCACTTTCCATCAGGTGAGATGGAGATCAAATGCACACTTATTTTTTATACAAAAAGAATATTATTATTGTTGTTTAAATCATACTTCTCGTACTGATGCGTAAACGAGAAGGTACTTATCTATTTTTGTTTTCAATTATAGCAATCAGGACGTCGTCCATTGTACGCTTTGGCAGGTGGTTTATCTTGCGCGCTTGGGTTCATAAGTCCATTCAGGCATTCTACTACATATTTTACTAAGAAAATTGGAAAAGTGCCATTTAGAATGCTGGTAAGTCTTAACTAATTTGCTAATCTTATTTTTAGTTTGAATCTTTTATGGTCAATCGTTAAAAGACTCAGTACTTACTTACTGTATGTGGGTTATATTTTTTTGTATCTAATGGAGCAATAAATATTTTTGTCGTAACTCCACTTACGCCATTCTTCCATGAGAGGTGCGATTTCATTACACTAACAGTTTTTTACAAAGTTTAAAAAAGAAAATTGCTGTAGTGTTTTAGTTTTTTGCCTATAACGCATACATTGTTGATAGAGTTATTGGAGATGATGTGGGTTATATTGTTCTGTATTTAATGGAGAAATAAAAATTTTTGACATAATTTCACTTGTGCCATTCTTCCATTAGTGGTGCGATATATATAAACACTGTAAGGGTGTAATAAATCTAAATTAAACAAAATCTTTTTTTCGTTACTGAAGTCATCATTTCTTTTTCTTCTTTCTGTCCTTATCCCACGCTAGATAGCGTTATCATGAATTTAACTTCCACTGTCCCTTATCAGCCGTTATTTCCATAGTGAGTATGGACCTTTCTTATCCGGTAACCTATCACAAACTCGAATTTATTTTTCCCGAAAGAACTTTTGTTCGAATTTTCACTACCCCGAAAACCGAATTATAACGAAACCGTTGTTCTTTCTAGATATGTTGGATGTTTATCGCAAAGACACGATTAAGTTCGGTTAGATTAGGTTAAGTTAGGTTTAAAAGAAAAAAAAACATTTTCGCAAACGTTATTTCTGGAAAATGTAATTTCGGACTTCTGATAGGTAACCTTCTTATCCATGTCACCTTTCACACAATCCATCCATCTTTTCTTTGGTCTTCCTCTCCCCTAATATCCCTAAACATACCTAACACTCTTCTCGTCACATGACATTCTTCTCTCCACATGACATGTCCATATCACGCTAACCTCATCTTTTCCGTCACTCGTACCACTTTTAAACTTCCCCTTATCCTCTCACGCGATGCGGTCATCCTACCGCAAAATGGCGGCTATTTGGTTTCGCAAATTAGAAAAGGATTCAGTATAAATACAAGTTTTTATAAATAAAAATTATTATTCTGCATTGCTAAATAAATACCCTCCGTACTACAACAAAAACATCTCAAATAAAATGCAGTAATACACCGCAAATCCTGCACTTAAAAAGCACTAATGAAATTTTTGGTGTACTTGGGTAAATATGATAATATTCCGTTTGAGTGGTTCTAACGTTTACCATGAAATTACTCCTTAAAGTATAGTTTATAAACATTTATATTCAGGGTAAACTTAAAAAACGCTACTTATGGTAGGTTTTCAATAAATAAACACCGAAATCACCAGCCGAAACAATAACACACACGATGGTCGTGACGTATTTTTGGAGTTTTTTTTTTAAATGACAGACTCAGGCATTAAAAACTTTATGGTTTGCTAGAGTAGTTACCGAAATAGCAATTAGTATTAGTTCTTTTACCTGTTATAACTTCGATATCCGATAAATCGGTATAAAATCATCACTGGCACCTCTAGGTGTGGTATGCGTCTACGGCTGCATGTATCGCGTGAGCGGTTATGTACTCATTCCTTATCTTTTCTCGTCACTCCATACATCCATCTCAACATTCACATTTCTGCTGCATCCACAGTTCGTTCATCCTCCCCTTTTATCGTCCAACATTTACCACTTAATTAACAGATCTATGTTTTGTTTCAGTTATTCCACAACTTCTTGAGCACGGTTATAAACGCAGTTATGCTATGGTTGATGATAATATCACTTGGAGAATACTTGTTTCTACCATTTGGTGGGGGTGGGGGTGGCGGTGACGGTGGTGGTAACGGTAGTGATAGTTTTAATGGTAGTGATATTGTTAATGGTAGTGATAGTGTTAATGATAGTGGCAGTGATTCACTACCACCACCAACACCACCACCACCAGACTCGTAGGAAGTGTCTATACAAGCGCTTGTGTAACTTACCATTTGGTCACAACCATTTGGTCCTTCCTTGGTCCTGATGTATCATAAACGGATGGGCCACTCCTTCTTTTCTTTGTTCCTGATGTATCATAAACTGATATTCAAGCGCCACAGATAGCTTGATTTTCTTGAATGTTGATTCCCAATAAAACAGTATAAGACTTCGGTTGAGATTCATACAGGACTGCTTTCTCGCGGGACCTAACGTATCACTAAGCAAACCATTAGTAGTGTGGTGGGTATTTTTTATGTCCCTACCGTACTACCAAATCGTAGTGCGATAATAGTATGGTAACCATGAGTAAAACATTTTTATATTATAATGAAAATATATGTTAACTTAAAAAGAAGTAGCATCCGTGCTTCCATTTCGACGTCATCTTGTACACTGAGCTTCTGAGCTAGGTGCGGCGATAACTGCCTGCAGTTAATGCCGACTGCATGCAGTTGGTTTCGTCTGCATGGAGTTGATTATACTGACTTTTTTTTATGAACAACGGTTTATACTTTGCTCTGTAGTCTGATGGCAGCTCTCTTGTAAATGCATTATAGTTTATCTTGAGCATAATTAGCCCCGGTTATAAACTAACTAGGACAGAGTGGAAACATTGCTATTACCCGTTCTTCACTTGGCCACTTAATAATTTAAATATTAAGAGCGTGCTCTGGACTACGAATGTTTTAAGCCGATGTTTGAGATTGCTGAGGCGGAACCACATAAGTGAAGAATTTATAATAAAAACGTTCTCGCGACTCGTCTTGACTGTGATTCATCTTGTGATATCATAATTCTTCATCAGTTTTTTTTTCTAAGAAAACAAAATATGTTTTGTAATAACATTATTATTATCTAACCTAGAAGTTTAGTATTTTGTGTTATTTTTGGTTTAAGAACCTGTTGGTTAGACATACTTTTTTGTTGTACTTTTCTTTAATAATCATTATGTCAGTTAAGTTACAATCGTTTGTGTTTGGTAGGAGAATTTTATATCACACGGGGTTACGTTTGTCATTTACCTGTCGTAGAATAGTAATACCATAATATGGTATGACTATAGCGTCAGAGCCTCTCGTGGTACCGGAGCATCGAGTATATAACCAGAAATAGAGACGAAATGTCATTTAATTTGTTAGAAAACTATTCTGCCAAATCATTACGGTGACAACTGCGCTCCGATTGGCTAGCCCGAATTTGAAACAATTGACGGGTGTCATCAATTGTTTCACTTCAAAACGACCAGTTTAACTAGAGCTTTGCTGTGATGGATTTCAAAATTACATATTTAATATTTAATTACCGATGAAATGTGACATACAGGTCATTTGTTGGCGCTGTATTATTTCAGCTTTCTAATTTGTGATTTCAGCGCAAACGAGAGTTGATATTTAAAAGTGATATAAGGCCCATTGAGTGATGAGTCGCCAGGGGTGGATGGCCTTTATTTAGTCTCGGTTATATAATCGATGTTTCGGAGAAACGATGATAGTTGAGTGGAGAGCGCGAGATAATTACTATCAGCATCAATACAAACCGAAGTGTGCAAAATTGGAGATGAAATCATAGTTCGAACAACTTGTGGAGCAAAATTTATATTTTGAGATGAGGTATACTTCGTTTTTTTAGGATTTGGAAAAACGTAAACAATTCTTTGTTTAGGTTGTTTTTACAGTGAACAAAATTTACAATAAAGGAAAACATTTATTTTATTAAAAGTTTCTGTTTAAAGCTTGGAAGCTCTGTTTCTTAGTTTTTATAGTCTTTGATATAGATTAAGTATGTAAAGGTAGAAATTTTTCATTTAATTGTTAATTTATAATAGTGAGTACTACGTGTAAAAAACGTAATAGTTACATAAAGCTAGTAAATACGTTTGAGAATTTTGTTTCACTGTAATAATTAAAGTGTTTTGCTTACAAAATAACCTGAAAAAAAAATTATAAGATAAAATACCGTTAATTAGATTTTAAATATGACGAATAATGTTACAATAATATAACATTACATTATTATAATTAAAATGTATCTGTATAACAGGTGAATTTCACAGTTTTCATAGTATTGGAATACCTTCCCTACAGTAGCGTAGTCTTTGATGTTCGGCGACACTGCCGCCAGTATACGCAAGCTGTCATGCGCAGATACGCAAGGGTTGTCACAAATAAAAAATCTGATGATTAATATAACGTAATCATTGACAATTATAAATAAGTAATAAAGATTTACATGTGTTGCACTGCCAAATGTTTACGTGACACTTGATATGTTTTCAATTTTATATAATTTAAAATTTAACTACATTCGTCGGTGTTTTGTAGAAATGGCAAAAGCGTCATTTCGAAAAGTTTTAACGATTGGTTTTAAATATTTACGTCCTGTTTTAATTTGGGTTTTATTTAAATTTAAGTTTTTAAATTGAATTTGAAATTTGTAACTCGTGAAAAAATAGTTTATAACCTCTGAAAAATTCTTCGAAACGGCGCTGTGGCCTTTTCTACAATACACCGATGTATAATAAATTCGCATTGGGATGGCCATTTTAATAAATGGGGTAAACATGAGCTTGGCCGTGATTTAAATTCTAGCCAATAGGCGCCAGACGAACTAATTCTATTCTGTTGCTTTTAAGCGTTTGTATGGGGTGTTTGTGTCATATAGTGTAATGGATCTATTAAACATATGTACATTTCAAAAGCATTAGAAGATAATGTAGGAAAAAGAAAAGAAAGGTATGGGGCAGTTTCATATGCTATATGAAAGTTTGTATGAAACGTTCAGATTGATACTATCACATGCCAACAAAATGTTTCCCCCGCCTTTCTTTCCTCACCCCTCCCTCTACCCGCACAAAGCGCGTCACACAGTGCAACTGAAATTCTGTCGTAATTACACGCGTGCAAAAAAGTGACTCACAGGTGCTTCTATTTTCTCAATATTCCTCGGCGAACTGCGTTTTCGGCTGTCGTCGGATTTTATTCAGTTGCTCTTTGCCTTTGGTACAGACCCATTGACTTACAAATAAATGGACGACGGGTCTAATACAAAAACCACGAAAAAAATGTCCCAAGTCAACCTATTTAAACGTAGTGACATGTAAAGGAATATGAAAAGGCTAAAACGTTGAATTTAAATTGTAATGTCATCGCAGTACTGTCTAATTTTGCTTGCTTCGCTGTCAGTCGAACAAACGAAGACTAAAGCGTGAATGACGCTCTGTATACGATTTTAACGCCCTATAAGTTCGGACACTTTTTAGCGCGGACCCGACGCCCATATAATTGTAAGTCAATGTACAGACCGGACGCTTTCAATCGACTTGGAAGTATATAGAGTTGCTATTGCGTATTTTATTTATTATACAATGGGAGGAAAGCCGCTAAAGTCAGAGACACGACATATAATTTACAGCGTGTACTTGTAAATAGGGAAATAGTTTTACAGCTCTATATAGTTCACACGGAAGTCAATTAAAACAAAGTGCTTTGTTCTAAATTCAAATTATTGTCCATTGTAAATCTAATAAGGCATGGAAATTAATGTGCGTTCGGAAATCCGATGATTGCCGAGGGACACTGAGAGAATAGCTGCACTTGCATGTTTGTCTGGCGTCACCCCAACACGTAGGTATTGATGCGCCAAACAGGTGGGAGTTGCACTACTTATCTTAATATTATACTATGTTCAAAACATTAATAGTTGTTCCAAAAAGGAAATACTTACCACTGTTATACAAAAAAATGTGAAAGAAATGTTTTTTGTCTGCTCTGAGCGTAAACGCTATGTTTTATTGTTAGACTGTGCTTTAAGGTCACCGTATGTATATGTTTTTATTTCTTGTAATAAAATATGTGAACAGACTGAATGACTTTTTTTTAAAAGCATATCCCAGTGTGCATAATAATGCTAGGTGGAATGTTGTAAATATATTTATTTATTTATTTATTTATTTATTTTTGGCATAGCTACAGAATACAAACTGTGAAGACGCTTAAAGTTAACATGCATTATAATAGGAGTAAATTTGTATTCCTATGCCAGCCACGCACGGCATTTGCAAAATAAATAACTACTTACAAATTAACAGGTTATTAAACATAATATAAAAAAATAAATTTGCACTTAAAAATAATAGCAAAAAATCATGTTACACGTATATAAAAACATGAGATTCTTAAATATCCAACATATTCAGCTTCTCCTTACAAATATTTAAATAAGTATAGAGACTATGGGAGAATAAGTCCAAATCTTTAGAAAAGTTGTTATGAGCTCTAAACATGCGAAATATAGGATCATTATAATGAGACATTGTTAGTGGTACATGGCAAAGAAAAAGTTATTTGGGTACGTTTACTGCCAATCTTAAACAAGGCGTGGCTTAAGATCTCACTTGAGTCCATTTCAAAGCTGATAATTTTAAACAGTGTGGAATAGTCCAGTATCACATTGTCGTAATAGGTGTTTTTTCGTTTTAAAAATACCTAATAGTAACTGTGGTATGCAGTCATATCACTTCCGTCCACTTGAGTTCATTTAAGTGTTAAGTACCTATTGAATAGGTTTTCTTGTAAAATTTCGAGGTATGTTTTTTCTATCGTGAACATTTTTATGAATCGTGTTTCCACCTGTATGTCCTCAATTTGACTATTTTTTTTCTAAGTGATTGATTCAACACTGACTGTTATGCGGAATCAAAGCCATTGAGGTTGTAGGCCATCTTAGGTATATTCACTACATAATCGTGATCCAGGACAAAAAATAATTAGGTATATTCACTTCGTCATATTTATCGGCAACCCAAATTGAAAATTTGAGAACCCTTGTCTACTAGCTCACGAACTTATGGCCTCATTATTTTGATATAATACATCTGTATTATATTACTCTGCACTAAATAAATGAAGAAATCAACTGAATGAGTCTCAGACATAAGTTTTTTTACTTACTTCGTTCCGTCTTTTGGAAAACTAAGACTCTTCTCTTTATCCCGTTTAATATGATGATAAACAGCCGTACCAGCACAATTCAAATATCAAAAGCCGTTTTAGCCTTATTGCCGTTCAGTCAATGTGATCGTCAGTGTCTGGGGTGTGGCGCGGTATCTAAGGCGGAAGGCGGAGAGTGTCCATTCTTATTACTTTTTGTTCTCTGACTCGGGTGAAACAATCAGGTGATCCGGAGCACGAATGGAATAAAACCGATTGGGAATATATTCATAACGTAGCATGTGCCTTCCCAGTGTGAAGCTTCGTACGCCCATCAGGGGGTAGCATTGGGAATAGAATAAGAATAAGACACTACGCTCTCTATTCTCTCTCTGCCCAATATGTGACATGTGCTTGTTCAAGCCACAATGTCCTGTTAAGACCGATGCCAATGTTTCATACTGTAGCTATCAGGGCTTTTGAATACTAAAAACCCTTGCTCTGTAGCTAACACTTCTCGGGAGACTTGTGTGCTCTCGTTCAGCCGAGTGAGCTTTGCCAGACTGTATGCTATCCAAATAAAGGGTTCGAGTCCCTAGCACCAGCCTTTGCCAGTTCATCTACCTACGTGGTTAAATATTTCGTAATCTTTGAGGTACTATTAATTTTATTGTATGTCTGGGAAAGTGTACTACTGCATCTGAGTACTTATTGGTGATCCGACCACAGAGGATCACACGGGTTGGTCTAAAAATGATTCCAAGTTTTTAACAAATATTTAAATAGACGGTAAAAACGACAAAAAAGTGTTTTCTGAGATATAGCATATGGCATTTTTTCATTTGGCCGTATGGGTGATCTAGTTAATGGATCATAACGTTTATAGTGTTAACAAATTTTTCATTACTGTGTAAGGATTTTTACAAATTTCAACATAATCCCTCATGATTTTCGTATCGTTTGGAGCAACTTTAAAAAAGATCACTCAGTCCAAATAGACACTCAATTATCGCTGTGTCTGAAAACAGCAAAGTATGTTTCCAGTTTGACTTGCAATCAAAAAGTATGTAATTACAACAAATTATCTCGTTGAATGTTGTAAATAACATGACTTAAATCGATTGGAATATCGATAATAATATGAAAAGATATCAAAGGAATATCCTGTAGGGTTCCGTTAACAAGACCACTGTGTTTTTTTTAATAATGATTTTTTTTAGAATTTACAACAGAACTGAATATTTTACCAATATTACACAGTTTTTATTAACTACCCCTACCCTACTATCCCACTATTTAACAGGAAAACGATGAATCAAATCCTATACTCGATACTGATTAGACTAACCATTTGTACATTAAAACCACAGTTAGATTTACTTATAATAATAAGGATAATATACGCGAAGTACAATTAATGAGCAATAATAATCAGGCTGTATAATTAAGTTCCTAAACGGTAATATTCAACATCACATGGCTACTCAAGTCTTCAAATCAACAACTGTACTCATTATCTATTATGATTATTGCAAATACATTGTATGATTAAAATTATAAAATGCTTACAATAGTGACTCGTATTAAATCATATTCGTTGCCCTGTATCTCACTGGTTACCGAATGTTGAAAAGGTTCAGCTAGTGACAAAGTTAACGAATGCCTTGCATGGGCTGAGCAACGCGGTATCCTTGTCGCTGCCGTTGGGAGTAATATTTCTCTCCCGGCCATTGTACGTTCAATGGTTGAGAGTAAAAGCTCCTGGGGCGCAGTCTTAGACTTCTGCGAAGAAGTGATGACGTGAAAAGAGGCGGCAGAAAGGTAAAGGGAAGATACAGTTCCCGAAGTTGGTCGTTGAAGGAGAGCTATGGCTCTGCAGCTGCCGACATAGGTGGGCAACGGGTGGCGAAGGTCCCCGTGACATGGGTCCATGAGCCGCAGACTTAGGAGAGTCCGTCGCTCATCACTGGTGGACCTGAGATGGCGGTGTATGTGTTCCATGTCAGCGTCTCAAGATTGCTGACGGGGGAAAAAGAACCCTTCCGCGAAAAACGAGATGGGGTTTGGCGCCCAGTCGGACCAATCATCGTCAAAGTCTGCGTAAGCTTCGTAAAAGAATGCGTAAGCGTCCCCGTGAGTGCACATGGTGAGGAGACGGAACATCGTTAGGTTTTAGTCGGTAGGAGTCCGACATAACCCTTCGCATCTCTCGGTGGGTATCCACGAGGATTTCCTGACGTTAAAAAAAGTAACAAAGTTAATAAATTCACTATCTTTTGGTTGGATATCCATCAATGCACTGTTATGAATAACTTTCTCCCAGCTTCATGCATAAACCGTCAATTGTTTCAACAAAATATTGTTCCGAAACCCGCTTTTCCCGTTTAAATAGGTTATTATCTCGCAAAGAGTTCGGCTTAAGATAAATTTATTTGTTCATTCAGTAATAAAGTACATTTTCTCGTTTCGTATTCTAAAATATTACTTCGGATTTCGTAAGTGTAGCGTCATGGATTTGATATTACTGGATTGTGAATTGTTGTTACATGCAGAAAACTTTCTGTTACGGACGGCCGTGCGTGTCTGGCCGGTCAGAGCAATATGTGTAGAATTACGTAAATAATTCAAGGGCTCTGATTGGCCGAGCAGCGTCTACAGCGCATTGATAGGGCCGGTACGGTGTGGACGCCGTATCGGCATATTGTATATAAGAGAATCTTGTAAGATTCGTTGATTCCCTTTCATTCTTATTCGATATTCCGATTTGAGTTGTGGTTCTATTTTTCAACTTGTAAGTCAGATGGACATAGAAATGAGGTGTTTAAATAAGTTTTTATGGAAATGTACACAGTTCACTTTCCTAGGTTTCAATAAACCGAAAGATTATACGGAGACGTTAACGGAGTTTCATTAATAAAAGAAGGATACCGAAGGAAAGTCTGGTCCGATTTATGGCAGAATCAGCTGGGCTACAATACTTTCTAAAAAGAAAGTTTAAGCCATGGTCCGCCACACTGGTCCACCCAATGCGGATTCAGATTTCACCGACATTCCAATGGTTAGGTACATTCCTCTCCCGCAGATTTCACAACTACATTTAGCATGAGGCAATATACTTAGAAATTAAAGTTCTAAGGTTTTCGCGATTGTTAAATAGGAAATGAAACTATTTTTTGGGATGAAAATTACGTACGTCTGGTCCCCGATCATAGAAAGGGGAATAATTCGTGCAATTCCCCCGCACACTTTCCGTGATATATCCTGTAGAATACCGATAAGCAGGCAACTTTACGGTGGTGTTCAAGGCTCTGCAGCTTCGCCTCTACTAATTCCCAATCATCTACAAGCCTCTTGACACGCTTGTCAATTGAATTCAAAGTAGCCAGTTGGTATATAGCAGACCCGTCCCAAAGGTGGCAGCAGTACTCCATACACGACCGAATTTGTGCTTGGTACAGCAGAAGCAACAGTCTCGAAGTGAAGTAACACCTCACTTTGGAAAGAATACCAAGCTTCCTGGCTGTATTTTTGGCCATGGCTTCTATGTATCTGCCGAAGTTCAAATTGGACGACAGGTCCATTTCAGATTAAGTAAACATTCACTAAAACGTAACCTAAAATAGTACTTCTTAAAGTAATTCTTCATTTAGTCAGTTAAATACAAGTAGATATTGTAAAAAAAAACAAATCGATACAATTATTAAGAGTGAACATGTCGCCTACAACTTGCACAGCCGTTTGGCTACTTTTAGTACCTATGTAAATTTTTTGTACTTATTTGAATTATAACAATAAAAAAATTATATACCTAAGTCCATTACTGTTTCTGTTTGATACAAATAATTCTGATATTTTTTTCTGATGCTGAACACAATGACAAATCCAGCGCAATACTACTCCGTAGACTTTAGGTCTCCCGAGCATGTGATCTCGTTTCGGCGTTCGAATTTAATGCAGCAGATCTCGATCATATTTACGATGCGCCGGTGCAGAAGATAAAGTGTACGCATGTTGTAAGGTATCGATAATTGGTACGAATTTTGTGTGGAAAAATTCACTCGTGTTTTGTATTACGGGCGTCACTAGGACTGACTAAAAACTGGATAAAATAGCGGAGCTTTTCTGCCACCAAGCAAGTAAAGGTGCTGGTCAACCTATATCCACATGAAACTTGTCAACATATGTCTGTTTTAATGACGGGCGCAGTGACAATGTCCCATAGGTCTTTGCGATTTAAAGCTATAGTGGCCAACATTAAGGAAATAGAATAGAATAAAGTGACACTATTACTGTTATGAGCAACGCTATCTATGTACTAGCGTATTAGATGCGGTGTTCCAGACGTACGCGGTTGTGTTCACAGATGTGCGGTGAAGACACAACACTTCAATATCATAGATTAAAAAGCAATAATCATTGAAATTAAAAAACATTCTAATCTCAACAGGGAAGATGGTTTCTCCGTACCACCAGTTTGGGATCCAGTATTTCCTCTGATGAAAAATCCCAAACAGACATAAGACAGCAGTACTAATTAATATGTTTTAGTTTATTCTAATTTCTATTATTAATTAATAATATATTGAACTTAATAAAAATTCATTCAATACGATAATTTGCAAAACTTAATGTAGCGTAAATTGGAATGTTTTCTTTGTAAAATTAAAAATAAGGTATTTAATTAATAACTATTGTAACTAAAGTGAAAAAAATAGGGTGGTTTGCATTAACATTAGACATAACTGGTTGAAGACTGTACCACCTCAGTCAACCGTGACCATGGGACCTCTAAAGGACCCGAAATGTCGGTTTGTTTGAAAAAACAAATATACGCGATTTAAATTCGAAAAAATAGTTACATTTCCTAACATCAATAATCACATATATATAATAACATCAGTAATTTCAACAACTCGACTATATTTTTTTCTTTTACTTTTGTTTTTCATTTTAGTAATATTATACATGCTATTGAGGAGCTGCTTAACAAACTGGAGTGCCTACAAAATCTGGCAATCCGTTTCATACTCAGTTTGTGACGGTGTGACCTCCTTATACCGTCATCCCACCTTTTTGTATCGCCTCTCTCCATTCGTATCGTATCGTTTTTTCTTCTTCTACTCATATTTAAATTTAAAACTGTTCCATTTTACCTCGCATTCTGATTTTGATTCTTTCCATCGTCACTCTCTGCGCGACCGCAGTAGCGAACATACCATTATTTCTCTTTTTGAATCGTTTACTAGCTATATTTATACAGGTTACAATATCTATAAACTGGACTGTCAACGTTTGAATTGCTAAATTTACTAAATAAGATGTTGGAGGCTGCGAGGCTGCGGAGGCTATTACTGCTATCCAGGCTACATACCATTACAATCCACCAGAACGCCCCCAGCACCAGCGGCACCTCCACAAGTTTACGTAAATATGACGATGTCTCTGAATTTCGGACTAAGTTGAAATGGCTCCAATTCGACTTCGCCGAGATATGCACGTTCTTTGTCTCCTTTACAAAATTCTACATTACCACCAACTTCCTCATTATGTATGTTCTTGTTTTTCTCCCTTATCACCCAGTTCACGTACCTGTGACATTAGATCACTATTATATCCCCAATCCAACTCGAAATTCTTCCACAACTATTTCACGGTAATTGCAATTCGTATAAGGAATAAACTGCCTGCTGGCATTCGTGAAAGTCCATCGGTGGCATCTTTCAAACACAAATTAAAAGAGCGCTTCCTGTCAAACGCGTTAGGTAGTTAATTATATATAAACTAGTAATTTGTTTCGATTATATTATATATTCGGCCTGTGTATGTATTTATGTATATGTATAATTGTCAAAGCAAAATAAAATGTATTGCGCAACTAATAATAATAATAAAAAAAATAAAATGTTTCTTTATTTAGGTATACACCCATTAATAAATTTAACATTATTAATTACATTACATTTCATAACCAATTAAATTGAATTTTATTTACCGTATATTATAATTATTAATGAAGTAAATAATTGAGAATTACATTAAATTGAATTGAATTCACATTAGAAATAATAGTATAACAAAAATTAATTTATTTAAATTTTAAAAATGGAGTGGTCACTTACAATGTAGCACGCATCGCATACTGTTCTTATAATTATATTGGCCGAATCGCTCACTCACACAAGAAAAGACCAATATCTCTTCCGTATTATGGCGAAAAAATCGTCTACTCTATTCACGGCAAACAGACGCACTACACCGCCAGGGCAACCGCAGCATAGCGCGAAATGCATTATTGTACTGAACTCTGAGTCTATCAAAAAAGCTCGCTTAGTGTAATGGTACCACAACTAACTAGTGTAGAACGCCCGACAGTAAGCCCTTTTAATAGCGCATTTGCCAGGGGCTTTACGTTAATTCCCCAACTATGGATAAGTATATCACACTGCTAAACATTCAATTTTATCTGCCTGCCTAGCTCATTCCTAATAGGTATAGACTGTCACGTCTGTCCATGGTACTACGGTACTGAGACTCTTTGATAAAATTCAACACTAAAAGACCTTGGAATTGGATTAAAGTCGTTGGTTATGGGGTAGGCGAGTTTACCACCCGCTGGCACGAGTTTCACTTGATATCCAGGCCCCTGCCTTTGATTTGATTTCTGTAAAGAAAGCTAGTTTTATTTGAATCGAAGGTCTTTTATTTTCAGAAGAGTTATAATAATAATATTAACGTGTCTCGCACCAGCATAATTAGACCAGAATAATTCATTAATAAATAAATTTAAAAAAAATCACTCCACCTATCACGTAACAAGGGAATTATACCATGTACGATGATTAACAGAAACCAGGCGGAATGTTTACTCCGAAAGATTCAGACCAGAAGCAAATTTGTTATTCATGGTTTACGAAGTAACGCCAGTGATCGGAATCGAGGACCAGTATATTGTGCAACAGACAAGCGTGTGACGATGCGACCTCCTCCATCGTCCTACCACCTTTTTATCACCATTTCTCTGGTTCCTGGCCACTTATTTTCAAATTTTGAATCGTTCTTTGTTTCGTTTCTTCGTCACTTTCTGCTTAATCTCTGAAGCGAGCACTCCTGCTCGTTTTAACCGCTAATTTTAATCCGTTTACCAGTTTCCATTTTAAATCATGTGCCTATTTAATAGCACTAAAATCTAGTAATATTAGTAAAATACTGCCCTTTAGGGGTAAGTCATCGAGTATATAACCAGAAATAGAGACGAAATAAGGGCCATCCGACCTTGGCAACTCATCATGCAAATGGGCCTTATATAACTTTTAAATATCAACTCGCGTTTGCGCTGAAATTACAAATTAGAAAACTGAAATAGTACAGTGCCAACAACTGACCAAAAATATTCTGTATTTATTGTAATAAACTCTGTAAAAATATCTAATAATGGGGGGCTGTTCCATTCGGTGGTGTGTGAAAAACAGCGAAACATTTAATTACAAAACAAACGGAACCATTTTTCATCGGCAATCAAATATTAAATATGTAATTTTTTAAAGCTCAAGTTACACTGGTCAATTCGAAGTGAAACAATTGACGACACCCGTCAATTGTTTCGAATTCGGGCTGGCCAATCGGAACGCAGTTATCATCATAATTATTTCCCAGAATAATTTCCAAACTAATTAAATGACATTTCGTCTCTATTTTTTTTAACTGCCTCCGTGCGCGAACGGTCACCATGTCGGACTGCCACGCAGGTGTTCCAGGTTTGATTCCCGGCCCGGGAGAAATATTTGTATGGCCTACATTTTCTGTCGTGGGTTTGGGTGTAATTTGTTTTTGTCTATGTGCATTTGTCTATATTTGGTTTCCCTAGTGCGGATCTACGTTGAGTGTGTGCGTTATTATTATTATTTCTGGTTATATACTCGATGGGGTAAGTCTACTGTCTCCCAATTTATAGTATCTAAGTATAATATATT
>NW_020654080.1:2602641-2622893 GCF_003589595.1 Hyposmocoma kahamanoa | reverse complement strand
TTCAATTTTAGTTCATTAACCAGTTCGCAGCAGAATTCTCATATTCTAAAAAACAATCTCACTTAAAAGGTCTTAATTCTGCAACACAAGATTCGAAATAACGAGCCGGTAAAATATTGAGTCACACCCTTGCCTTGATGTATTACGCACATTATACAGGGTATCTCGTAAATGGTTAACAGTACATTTATGAATATGTAATTTACGTTAAGACGAATACTCAAGAGTAACATTTTCATGAAAAGTAGTGATAAACGTAATAATACATGGAACAAAAATAAAGTGGCTGACTTTAACAGAAGTCTCCACAATATAATTTTAAGAACAATGTTGTACGCTTGATATTTAAAACCATCGTCATTTTTTTAGTAGCAGTAGAGGTCCTTGTGAAAGAGTTCGTCCAGAGAAGTACTGCAACCTTACCTATTTCTACCGCCAAGCAGTAATGGGTAATGGTAATGGTGTTGGTGAAATTACAGGCACATGGGACTTGTAAACTTACGTCTCAGGGTGACAGGCGCGGTGGCAATTCCCCTCAGATCTTTGGGATTTAAAGCTTTAGGTGGCACTGCAAGTGGGCGTGTCGCTTACCACCAGACGCACGACTTGTTCGTCCCGTCACTTGGTGTAATAATAAAAACTTCTTATCGTGTCGATGGCATACACTATAATGCTTGCTATCGTGGTGAAACAATTTGTAAATCAGAGTAAGTTAACCGCCAATTGTTGCTCAGAGTGCGCCTGACGTACAGGAATGGTACATCGTGCGGGGGAGACTCGGTTCGTGCACCTCCACCTCACTTTACTTGAATGATAAAAAACGTATAGTTTTAAACAATATAGCTTTCTTTACGCTACTTCTATTTATTATAATATTAAGAAACATTTATTTTACATTCTAAAAACATTATCATGCCTTCTGCGCTCTCCCCGTTCAAAAAGTTAAGAAGACCAATATACGCGAGTGATATTTTAAAATAATCAATAAAACTCTTAAATGCATTAAATCTCATCGACATGTCCTGGGCCACTATAATTATTATGTATAGTGTATGCCATCGGTACAAATAGGAAAAGAGGTCTGGTTTCTCCAAAACTATGACTAAAAGTTTTTTTTATAATTATAAAAACGATATACCTCACAACCAGGCTAATTACCTAATGTTAGTCTAAGGTATTATATGCACTATGAGTATCAGAACCATAGACCACATAAATACTAGTAATAGACTGGTTAGTGGGCGGGGTCCGCGTTACCTAGCTTTTCACCAGACGGGCATATGAGTGTCAACAGCGCGTCAGTCGTCGTTCAAATGTGATACTTGATTATTTTGCGGAAAAAGTAGAAATATACCGAAGAAGAATTGTGCCATTATATTACGTCGCATAAGAAGCCAAAGTTTAAAAAATACTCCGGGAGTGATTTCATTTCGAACAATACAATATTATAATTTCGAAACAAAACTATTTTCTTGCAACTCGGTAATAACAATATACATTGGTTGCTAGCCATCGCCGCCGTCAAAAGAACAATTCGAATGACGCTTAATATGAATTGCTTGCACTAGTGTCGTATTACACTTGGTACTGGGTCCGCGTGTTGTAATCAATTTATCGATATGTAGAAACTCTGTATTTAGAAACCCGGTTTTGGTTTAGTTCAAAATTTTTTTATTATAGCGGTAGGTACCAATGTGTAAACATAAATTATTTACAGGCATTTAAAAGCTAACAATTTTGATTACTGAAATGTTTGGTCCCAACACTCGCAATAGCTTTTTTAAGTTTTCAATTTAAGTAAAAACGATATATTAATGGAAAAAAAGGAAATATAGATAGAAGAGGTACAATTTCGATAATTTTACAATGCACGTAAGTTCGTGGTATATCAAATGAAGACTTTATAACATTGGAGATTTTCTTTCCCTTATCTACATGATTCATATCTCCCTACTTGCTTATTATACGTCACCTTAGTCCGCTTGAATTCTTAGTTTTATCACAGGCATGATTTACATTTGCAGTTTTGTGTATTGATTTTTTTAGTTTTCCGCCGGATCCTTTTTAAAGGAGAAATGAGCTGAAGCAACAAGCAGCCAAAGGCTGGGTACCTACTAAATGTAGCACCATTTGCTATAGGCATTTCGTGACATCACATTAAATTATATACATATGAATAACAACCGAAAAATTCATTAGGAAATAAATTATTTCGTTAATCAGGTAATATTATGACATGAAACTCAGAGTCGCATTCACAAATTATAGACCAAATCTAAATGTGAAAACATTTCTGAAGCATTGTCAGTTATTTTTCGTCAAGTTTTCATGAAACAAATGATTCGCTTCTTCGCCTTCGGAAATAAGTATCTTCATTTTGACAAGCTCGTCGACGTTGTATGTAGTCATGTTCAGTCAATTCAGAAAGAGTTAATTGTTGAACAAATATATCATACTTCAGGTAGAATAAAGATTTTTATGATGATGATGTGATCGGATTGACTTGAAATCTAATAGGTTAATGAAAGTACGACGACAGTATAATAAATCATATAATACTGTGATTGTAGCACGCCTACGTATCTAATAACAATTAATATTTGCGTGTAGTAAAATCTTATGCGTATTTGATAGCAAATGTGTGCGTGAAAAATCAGCTACGCTAGTTGCCGTAAATGCCGTTTCCATATACTCCGTGGTTAACCCTAATTATAGCAAGTATAAAGCAATGTCTAGTTCAATATTCCGCTAGTTATGAAACTTAATGTCGATATCAATTAAATGTCACATCCCTATCTGTAGATTGTCAACTTTACACGTTTGTTCCAAGAAGTTTATGCCCGTAGCATTCTTAGCTTTTATGTGACTAGTAATAATAAAACCTATATATTAGATCCAAATAAGTTTCAATTTTTTTTTGTTTGATAATTTATAACCAATCAAAATTATGTTATCTTAGTACTAATGTAAGATTACGTTTTCAAATATACGTGTGGCGACACCAGTTTTGATACAAATGCTGCTTAATGCCATTTCCATTCTTTTCTTTCTTCCGTGATCAGAACAATGAAACTAATTGCAGGACATTTACCCAGACCAGAAACAATTTGGAAAAATTTGTTTCCCAACTTGGCCATATTGGAATAAACCCATTGGGACATCATCATCTAACACCCACAAACCGTTGAGCAAAAATACCCTCTTGCGTTTTAGACTTTTTTATCGCCTTGTTAATGAGTATTTTATATATGTATATTAGTTTCGATCTATAAACGATCCGAAACGTTTGGTTTATTTGAAGAAACAATACTGTCATTTCCAAGAGTTTTTTTTTAATTTATTTAAGTATTTTACGTACGAATGTAATAAGGTTTTATTTTTATATCTAGTGATAGTGCAACTGTTTTATACAATATATGTCTATTTCACTAAAATGCGTGGAACGCGCATTACTTCTGATAATTTGACATGGCT
Source organism: Hyposmocoma kahamanoa (assembly GCF_003589595.1). NCBI lineage: Eukaryota > Metazoa > Arthropoda > Insecta > Lepidoptera > Cosmopterigidae > Hyposmocoma > Hyposmocoma kahamanoa. The sequence continues at coordinate 2,619,419 of NW_020654080.1, read as the reverse complement.
TCGAAAGTAAAGGACACAAATAAAATATCAGCCTGTATAATGCCAATGAGTACGGCAATCGTCTTTATTGCGTTAACAAGGCAGACATTCAAATAATTAAAGACCTTACCGCTATTTCGTTTATACCAAAAAAGTTAAATAATCGAATTACAAACGTCTCTCTTCGCGTTTAAACGCTAAGTGACGTTCTTCAAAAATAGATTGGATATTAGAATCCAAACGGTGAAGGAAAACATTTATCGTGAGGATAGTTAGTTGACAACATTGCGCGGTATATATCCATACGCTGTGAACAAAACGATAGCGCGTTTCAGTGTACTACTAATGCCATCTAGCGGTGTTTCCATGGCACTACAATTTTGCACTAATTTTTATGGATTTTCATTTTGTAGTTTTTAATATACTATGCTATAAAAATTATGTTCAAAAATAAAGCAGTGTTCGCGTAAACATCTATTATAAATAAAATTCAGTATTATTTACAAATGATAAGTATTGATTAATGGTATTTGATCGCTTAATGTTCATATAAAAAATTGTTTCACAGGTTTTTTCAATTGATAAGCACGCCGAATCACTGTTTTAGCAAATCCTCCTCTTTTTAGGAAGAAGCCTATGTTAAGCAGGCCATTCATTACCCGCATATGGATAGATGTAGGTATGTTTATTTAATAGAATATCCGCTGAATGAAAGCGATTCGTAAATTTCCTAAATTGTGTACCTTAGAGTTTGAGCTTTAACTATATCACAAATTTCGTACTGCTGGGTACCTTTCTCTTTTAAAGAGGTTTTAAACTTCGAAATTAAGATCACAATTCTCTGTTTCTTTTGTGTTTTTAACTCTATTTTACGTTAGACTTAATGTTCTATTGTACTTAAACATAGTCTCTAGTTTTATTTTCCTATAACTACGCTACACGCCTATCCATAACAGTTACAGTGCCAATCAGAGTATTAAATCGCAAAGACCTGAGGGCCACTGCCACTGCGCCCGTCACCCTGAGACATAAGTTGACAAGTCCCACGTGCCTGTAATTTCACCAGGCTTACCCTTCAAAACCGGAACACAGTAATGCATACTGCGTGGCGGCAGAAATAAGTAACGTGGCAGTACTACCCTCGATGAACTCTTTCACAAGGAGCATTTGAATAAGTCGTGTCAACCATGACCATGGGCCCTGTAAACGGCCCGAAACGTTAGTTTGTTTGAAAAAACAAATATACGCGAATTAAATCCGGAAAAATAGTTTCATTTCCTACAATACCAGAGTGATTTTTAGATTACTTTTCTCTACATAATTTTGGTGGTAATTTTTATTATACAAGTATTAGTTAATTATCCGCTTCAATATTAAATAATACTTCATGATAATATTCTAGTCTATAAGTAGTAATGAAAATTGGCACCAAAATCAGAGAAAACTAATTTGAAAATTGCTTACCGCAATATCAGTCAATTACTTTTCTCTCTCTCAACTCTCGTTTGCACTGAAATCACAAATCAGAAAGCTGAAATAGTACAGCGCCAGCAACTGACCTGTGTATACGTGTCCGTATATTCCAAAAATATCCTGTATTTATTGTAATAAAAATAATATCACTAACTATGAGGGGACCCATTCGATTGTGTGGGAAAAACAACAAAACATCTAATTACAAAACAAACGGAATCACATTCCATCGGTAATGAAATATTAAATATGTAATTTTTAAATTTTTTCAAGCTCAGGTTAAACTGGTCGATTTGAAGTGAAACAATTGACGACACCCGTCAATTGTTTCGATTTCGGGTTGGCCAATCGGAGCGCAGTTACGGCAGAATAGTTTTCAAATAAATTAAATGACATTTCGTCTCAATCTCTGGTTAAAAACTCGATGTTTAAAAATAACTACGTAGACGAACAGATCCTGTTATTGTCCTCAAAGAATCCCACATATCCGAGGCATAGATTAGTAATACGCTGACCTGCGCGCAAGTGGCAACCGGGTCAAGTGGTCAGGTGAATAACTCTCAGCACCTACCTCATTCTTCTCAAGGGAATCTGCCTTAAACATGAGCAGTAGATTTTAATCAGTATGACGATTTCAAGTATAATTATCTTACCTATGAAATAAAATTATTTGACCTTGCGTTGATTGAACGAACTGAGCCCGTATTTTCATTGAAAACAAAGTTGTGTATACATAAACAGATAGTTTAAAAACATCGAATATATAACCAGAAATACAATACCCAGACTTTGTATACAATGTGTTTTTTTATGTGAAATTACTCCACTAGTTTGTTCTAATTATTAATACAAAGATAGAACACTTAGAAAAAATCCCTTTGATCCGGCCGGATTCGAACCGACGTCTTCTAGCATACCGTACCGCTATACCAACTACGCACTATTTTATACATTGCTTAAAGGAGCCCGATATTCTGTTGTCGGTCGGAACGACGAGGTATTCTACACAATCACTAAATTGTATACATAACCCATTGACTTACAAATAAATGGACGACGGGTCTAATACAAAAGACACGAAAAAAATGTCCCAAGTCAACCTATTTAAACGTAGTGACATGGAAAAGAACATGAAAAAGCTAAAACGTTGAATTTAAATTGTAATGTCATCGCAGTACTGTCTAATTTTGCTTGCTTCGCTGTCAGTCGAACAAACGAAGACTAAAGCGTGAATGACGCTCTGTATACGATTTAACGCCCTATAAGTTCGGACACTTTTTAGCGCGGACCAGACGTCCATATAATTGTAATTCAATGACATAACCGTTCATATTATATAAATGCAAGGGCGGCATTGTTATGGCCCTGTGTGCCTAAGAGCGCCTACGAAGCGCCATGTTTTTAGCCGACTTCAAAAAGGGAGGAGGTTCTCAATTCATTTGTTTTTTTTCTGATTTTACTCGATTATTCCGTCATTTGTAAACCGATTTCGATGGCCCCATTTAAATTGGAAGAAAATATTCCACCTCTAATTGTGGCAAACTAGGGGATAAATCTAGTTTCGCGCACTTTCCGATTTCAATAAAACTTGGCAAATAGGTGTACTTTCACGAACTTTTGAGGTCAGTTTTTTTTATTAAAAAGTTATCGCTGTCCATTGTCAAGTGGACTTCCTTGCACGCGAAAACACCTTGATATTGACAAATATACTGCACATATTCATAATTTAAAAATATACTCAAAGACTCAATAAGTACCATTAAACATTATGTCCAAGGTTTCCCGTGTTCTCGATCGTTATCGATGTTATTTCGTTTTACGATAGTGTTGGATAACTTATCTGATCTTATCATCAACCAGCATCGTTGTGGGTGGTATTTTTAACAAGCTAATAAGTTGCGAAAGTTTCGCATTAAAAATTAACCTATGACATTATAGTTACTTATCTGAGAATCTATCGAAGTATATCAACGTTTTAGAAATTGGCACAAAAGGCGAAGACCCCAAAAAAAATTTAAGAAAAAGAAGAGCAGCGGAAATGTTCTTTAAATTTACCGGAATTGGAATTCTATACCCTGAGTTGAGTCCTCACTGTGATATGATAACCCACCAAAGACGAGGCTTAATGCCTATAAAATAAATAATTAAGTGAAGACTCTGCGTATATACTATTTATATAAAGCTAACAAAAGAAAAATTCACCAAGACATGGCTCTATGGTTTGCCTTTTCCATAAGCGTGAATCACTGAGAGACCAGGTGCAGGTGGGACGCGAGTCAGGTCAGGACCGCGGCGGTTCTAAGTCAGTGTATTTATATAGACGACAACACACTGAACGCAGGCGCGAGACGGGCGCACGCGCCAGCGTTCGCAGTTGAACCCCCCGTGGATATACGTAGATGAACGGGTTAAATTATGGTAAAATGGGATTTTAACAAATAAATAAATAACGCACACACTCAACATAGCCCTAGGGAAGCCCTGTGTCGCGAGTGCCATGGACACACACATAGACAACCACAAATTACACCCAAACTCACGAGAGAAATAATTGTAGGCCACACAACTATTTCTCCCGGCCCGGGAATCGAACCTGGGACCTCTGCGTGGCAGTCCGGCATGGTATCCATTCGGCTACTGAGGCAGTTAATAAAGAGTACAGCGTGAAATGTCAAATCCTGTACATTTTCGAATAATATGTTTATATTAGTAGCAGTAGAGATCCTTGTGGAAGAGTTTGTCCAGGGAAGTGCCACCTTACCTACTTCTGCCGCCAAGCAATAATGTCAGCATTACTGTGTTCCGGTTTTGAAGGGTAAGGGTGCTGGTGAAATTATAGGCACATGGGACATGTCAACTTGTGTCTCAGGATGACGGGCGCAGTGGCAGTGCCCCTCAGATCTTTGCGATATAAAGCTCTGAGAACAGTGCAATTGTTATGGACAGGCGTGTCGCTTACCATCAGGCGCACAACTTGTTCGTCCCGTCACTTGACATTATAAAAAAAAATACTCTGGCTTTCGATTGAAAGGACACATGATTGCATATTCAGGTTGAACTGCAAAAATTCTTTACGTAACTACTTTCTGGTGTTGCACATTTATGTCAATGCATTGTCAGTGCGTGAAAGAAATTATTGTCTTCAATATTCCGCAACATTGCGAAGGTTGTATTTTTTTAATTTAATTAATAATGAATGCGCTCTGGGCGCAATATGACCTGACGCAGATGTTAAGGGACGATACATTTTAGCCTTGAATAGCTCCAAATTTTCGGGAAACACAGACGTCTGCAGTAAATAAGGCCTCACTAGGGTATAAATTATTTTCATCAGCGATTTCCCAGAAAAGCTTCCAAACACAAATGCAGGTTTCTTAAGGCAGAAGCAGTCAACCGAATCGATGTCACTCGAATAAAGGAATCGATTTCGTTTGACATAAACAACATTACTAGCGACAGGCACCGTGAGATTCGTGCGCGAGCGCTTACCGCTACTATAATAAATATTTCAGATGTATTTGTACCATCAATATGTTTATTGTATGCAACCAATTTGTTTATGCAGGTGATGAAAAAACCTCATTTTACATTATTACAAGCAAGACGTAAAACTCATTTTTATACATCGAGTTGTTGGGTTTTCGCGATTGTTACACATAGGAAATCGTTAGTCAGTCAGTCGTGACTATGGGACCTGTAAACGGGCCGAAACATTGGATTATTTAAAAAAACAAATATACACTTTAGATTAGATACAAAAAAATATTTGATTTCCTATTTTTGTATCTTAAGCAATCTCTTTAAAAGATTGAATACCTCGTAAGTGATTTCTATGTAATTTTTCAGGACGATGATAAATGTGTTGTAAAATTTAGTAAACGCTATATAATGTTTGTAATTAGCATTTTAATTAGTTAAATTACACCCATTTTTAGAACTATATTACTTTAATAATATATTTCAGCAAGAAGTTTATGTCTTTCTGCAATAAAAATCAGTAAAAACGACTTCACTCACGGGTATGCGAGGTTTACACTCTAAGGTGACGACAGGTAAGTGCTCTGTCTTGCAAATGTGCGACGATGACCTTCTGTTAAATTGTTCGTCTCCTTGTTTTAAAAAAAAGGCAAGCAAACTTTAAAAAAAAATCATAATTATCCAGATTGACATTGATAAAACATGGGTAAAACAGTTTATAAAAAAATAAACATTAAAAAATAATTGTACCTAGAATGTAAATCTACGAACTTGGAGTAAATTAACTTGAATTCTTCGCGATAAAAAATTCATTTTGATCATTTATTTCTTATCTATATTTGCTGTCAAACGGCCATATTTGTTTACACTTCTTATCTATCTAAAAAAAAATCTTAAGTTACCGCACGATCTATAAATTACTTTAAGTTAAAGTCGAAGTAAAAGTCGAATAATCATTGATTCCATAGGTAAAATTTTTAAACTTGAAAGCGTCATTTTTTAAGCCACTGCTCGTTCACTGTGCTGATTTCCCTGAGAAGAACGAGCAAGAAACTTTTAAGGTATTGCTTTTTTCAAGTAAACTTAAATGCTATGGAATATACTTTGAATCATTGTGTGGAATGTGTCCATACATCTTTATCTATCACTTAGTCTTCAATTTTGTAATAGGTATGACTTTTCAATTAAAATACTTTCAATGTAAGTCTGAAACTTAGGAAATAATCATCTTAATACATGCTCTGGAATTATTGTAAAGAAATCAGAAACACTGTACTAAAACAAAACAATAAACAAATAGTAAGTAATACAGCTCCTTGTGAAAGAGTCCATCTCGGCTCTTAGGGTCGTATTCTAGAACTCTACTAAATGCTCAAGTCAGGATTTGGGTATGGTTTAAAGCACTCGAAATCATACTCAAGTCGCTGCCATTAGGGTCGTATTTCCAATGCTTGTGTTTCCAGTGCAATCCTGACTTGAGCATTGAGTAGAGTTCTAGAATACGACTCTAAGGGTGGTTGGTAAAGCTACAGGTACATGGGACTTATGCCTCTCAAATCTTTGCAATTTAAAGTTCTGAGTGGCACTACAACTGCTATGGACAGGCGTGTCGCTAACCACCAGGCACACGACTTGTTCATCCTGTTACAATAGAATAAAAATAAAGTACGTAGTTCCGAATTCTAATTATTATTGACGATAAATTACCTACTGATATTAAGAACACAGGTATAAATGACATTTTGTTCGGGAATCTTATGCAGTTACCGCCAAGATCCAAAATCGTATGTGCACGTTGTGCACGTTATTGGTTTTGACAACCGACGAGCTCGGCGGAAACGACCTGTGGCAATTGTTCAACTTTTGTGAGTTGCCGCAAAATATGAGACAGGCAGGATACAACACTTTTGTACGTACTCTCAGCAATATTCGCGTTGGAGAATTAACGATGGACCAACTGGAAACTCTGGACAGTCGCAGGATCCCACCAGTGGCTCCATTTGCCGAAAACAAATCGGTGAAAATAATATTTCTTCACTGTAAGTTTAAATTTGCGTGTCAAAAATGGAAATATATTGCAGCTTACAATCTATAATGTTTTATGACAGCACCGAGTCAACTGCATACTTAATGTTGTCGCACAGCATGCGGTATTGTGTGGTAAAATTTAACGTGAACACGACTGACTACCTGATACCTAGTTGCACAACATAAATCACCATTAACCCATCTTTGTCATATTTAACAAAGAGACATGTTGCATTTAACAGTAGCAAATTTTCGTAACGTTTACCTTACTTTGTTAAAAATTGAAGTATCTTTCTATTACGCAACTATGGTGACGTCATTAGCAACGCATTATACGTCCCATCGATGGACACGGGTGTCCGTTAAGGACAGGGTTTAGGAAATATTAATTAACCCTAACTTTACTGGGCGTAATCGTTAAGTGTCCCTAGGCGATTATTCCGTAAATAAGGATATTTAAAGGCGGTAAATAAGATATTACTAACGAGAGTCTATTAGAAGCCTGATGCCGAAGGCTGAGGGCTTTAATGACTCGGGGTTTGTAATTTTTTACCGCCCGTGTCACATACAATGTTTTTCATTACATTTGCGAGGAAATATATACAATGATAAAGGCAGGATAAATAGCGGGGTGTTTTTTTTATATATAAAGATTGCCAGTCTTCCGATATACAATACAACTCGAACTAAAATGTTGTAAAAAGCAAAAACGCACGCAGCCATGATAACGCACACACTCAACATAGCCCCGCACTAGGGAAACCCTGTGTCGCGGGTGCCATGGACACACACATAGACAACCACAAATTACACCCAAACTCACGAGAGAAATAAATGTAGACCATACACATTTTTCTCCCGGCCTGGGGCCTCTGCATGGCAGTCCGGCATGGTAACCGTTCGGCCACGGAGGCAGTTAAAATGATGATGTGAAATAAATAATTTCAATATACAGCAGGATTTGAATTTATGAAATTAATTTAGTAAAATATAGTTAAATTGCAAAAATTTAGTTTACTTTCTATACTTCAAGCTTATGAGAAAATACATTCAGATTTTTCGAGCATAAAAACTTTTTGCTTAATCTTGACGTGCAGGAGTAGATCATTGCAATTAATTAAAATAAGCCTGGGCATAATTTAGGACATTACGGCCGACTTTGCCTGCATATCATGACACTGTTTACGAGCCTTTAAACTGATGTCGAAAGTACGTTACCTAATGAGTAAAATGATATCAATAACTTTTTTTAAACAAAACTAAATCCAAAACTTTTGAACGAGTTGCTTGAAACACTATTGCGCAATGAACTGTCATTTCGCTCCATCTTTAAAAAAAACAGATTGTACTTAATTATTAATACAAAGATCGAACACTCAGAAAAAATTCCTTCGATCCGGCCGGATTCGAACCGACATCTTCTAACATACCGTGGCAGACACTATACCAACTAAGCCACGGAACAAACCAGCGGACCTCACGAATTTTCTTACGTGTTTGTTGTCGTATCTTTGTATTTGGTTTTTCAACAACTTTTTAGCCGTAGCGCCATCTATGAGAAATTTTAATTTTAGATTGTATTTATGTGACTACTATCCAGAGGATACTCCCCGCACCTTAGCTCTGCCTCTCTTTTTGCGCGGTTCAGTTGAGGCTATGGAGACGATGATTGGGGAAAGTTGTCTGGTGGTATGCGCCTGTCCATAGCATACTGACCATAGTCATAGTGCATGCTCATATTTCTGAACATAATTCTAAAATGGCAACACGGAGGGAGGAATGGAAGGAAGGATGAATGTTTAAAAGGACGTTAGATTGATTTTGGAGTAGAGAAAAGGTAAATGAAGTGTAGTTAGTGCGAAGCAGATGATGAACTGTTTTCTAATCTGGTGAGTGTTTGTACTAATAAGGAAACATAGTAGGTAATATTGAGATATAGATAACAAAAAACAATGTATCTAGCTAGAGGTATAAGTTGATCTAAGGGGAAGGTGGAGGATCACCATGAGGTCTCAGGGCCCCGCCTTCTGTACGTCGCTCTTGGCAACAGGTGTGCCCGTTTAATGAAAGGATTCTACCACCATGTGGCTCTCGGGTTTACTTGTGGTGCCAGTCGAGATACGCAGAAGTTTTAACGTTAATTGTAGTATACATTATAAATGAGCCTAATGATGAAACATTTGATCGTCGACTGAAAGACTTTTTGTTGGATAATGCGTATTATTCCACTGAAGAATATAGGGACATGGTCTTGTAATATATGTTGTAATTTATAGATTATTAGGTATAGATATTATTTTACGGAAATGAATAAATTACATAAACTTTATGCATACAATCATTATATTGACATAATTATTATTATATTATTTAATATGTTCCTACATTATTTCACATAACTACATTGACTATGTTAAAATTACGTAGTACAAAACTTGTACTGGATATTTGTAATTTTTTGAAATGTAACATTTATTACTATTTGTAACGATTCTTGTAATATAATAAATTGCATATAATAATGTAAAGATTAAAAGATAATAAAATAAATCTAAATCTAAATCATTAGCGCAAGTATAAACCTCTATATCTCTATGTTATCATATTATCAAGCATGAGACTTTGTCGCATATGAGAATTGACGTTACATTGAACCAAGGCTACCCGACATTATGACAAAGATGTAGGATATACAACGTGGCGACAGTTGTAGTGCCACTTAGAGATTTAAATCGGAAAGATCTGAGAGTACTGCCAATACATAAGTTGACAAGTCCCATATATGCCTGTAATTTCACCAGTACCCTTACCCTTCAAAACCGAAACCCAGTAATGCCCACATAACTGCTTAGCGAAATGAATATTTTCCTGGAGAAACCCTTGCTCAAGTTCTGGTCGTACTCAAACTTTTATTTATACAAAAAAGTTCCTATTACTTGGGATCATCTGAAGTTTTATCAAATTGCTTTATTTCGTATAATGATTTTTTTGACATTTAAGTTTTGATTTACACGTCTGATTAGTTTATTTTCAAGGTTTTTAAAGTGCAAGGTGTCCAAAATGTTATAATCCATTTGGGATACACAATTATTTATTAATAATATGCTTTACTGTATGCATTTAAAAAAACACACGGTATGTTATTAATGACATCGCAGTTATTTACTGACTTCAGAAACAATGGATCTGGATCACGATCTCACAGTCAACTTTTAAGTGGCATTTTTTAAACCCATTCTTATACTAGTTTAGCCACTTTTTTAAGTTTATTGCAAAATCGATTAGATAGGTACTAGCGTGTGGTCGTGCGCATAATATCCATCTTTCATACTACATTACAAAAGCAATATATTTACATTACTGTAAGCAACCCGCATTAACCCTTAAATTGACATTGTACATCGCCATGTACATTAACTTTAATAAAATGCTGACATCAATGTACAACATTTTTTAAACTCTTTTATTTATTTACCTGTATCAAGTTATGTCCTGGTTGGTAGAAAAAATAATCAAACTGGTAACACTAATAAAAAGTTGTCAATGTCAAAATGAGTGCGAGGCGGAAATACATGTCCGCACCTCGGGTAAGTTTTTATCTTTTTTTCGAATTTTTTGTGGGAAATTATGGATTTTTTTTGTGTTAATGTTCATTGGGAAAGTAGTACTTACAGAAATACACAATAATTATGCATGTGCACCATGAAATAAAGAAATTAATCACTGAAATGTTTGTATGTACACTGTGATTACCATTGCCTATTTTATAGAAAAGTACATTATTTATACTACGGTATCCACAGCGTACATTGCCAACTTTGCAACAATGTATCTTACTTACACAATGGTAACTACAGTGTCCATTGCTAGCTTTCTAACACCTTGCACATTTAATGTATTTTGGGTTTTTTTTAATTGTTTTTGTTTGCATTACCCTTGGTTTTATTTCTTTGTCTTTAGTGCTTGAAACAAACACGTGCGAACAAGATTTTGGCTTTGGTTCCCTTAAATAATGCTTCTTCGGATGATGGTGGCTCTGCTTCTGACGAAGAACCTAACATTCAATCACCGCATGGGCTATCGGATTCAAATATTAGCTCTGATCCGCCTTCCTTAAACTCTTCTTTAGAAAGGTTAAACTTATTAAACAGCAGCCTAGAAGAGGCAACTGATAACGATACATATTGTCATCCTTTACATACAAACAGGTCTCACTGTGATTCTTATGAAAATGTGCCACTTACGCCCGTAATTAATGAAGTTTTGCCGTCTCCATTTACGTTTAATTATGATGCTCTGCCAACATTGAATTCCATCCAATCATTACTTTCACCAGTAGCACCCGAGTATTCACCTTACCCAAGTACAAGCACGCCAATGACAATATCTACTCGCAATAAACGCAAAAAGGCTATACCTACAGCAGTTGCAAAGAAAGTGAAAAAAATTAAATTTGTCTTGAACTTTAACTGGTCAAAAGCTGCTTTCAAACACAGAAGTTGCATAGATGATGATATATACCAAGTTCAACATTCACAGTCAGATACAGCATTAGATTATTTATACCTCTTCCTCACATCCGACATTATTTCTACAATTGTTCATAACACAAACTTGTACTCCGTTCAAAATACAGGAAAATCGATACAACTGTCAGAAGACGAGTTAAAAAGTTTTATAGGTATCGAAATATTAATGGGCATAGTAAAAATGCCAGCATACACCGATTATTGGGCTCGAAGAACCCGATACCCTCTCATAGCCAACGAAATGCCCCTAAAGCGCTATCAACAAATCCGTCGTAATATTCACTTCGTGGATAACACCTTGAACAACTCAGATAGGTACTTTAAAATCCGACCAATTTTAGAAAAGATACGACAAAACTTTTTGAAGATCAATGAGGATAGTCGGTACTCTATTGACGAGATGATGATCCCCTACAAGGGCACCAAGGCAGGCAATAAGAGGCAGTACGTACAAAATAAACCAAAAAAATGGGGTTTTAAGAATTTTGTTCGAGCGGGCGTTTCGGGGCTAATTTACGATTTTTTGATCTATGCTGGGGATCAAACATTTTGCGGATACAGATTTACAGATGCGGAAGAATCTATAGGGATGGGTGGCAAGGTAGTATTAGCCCTTTGCAAAACAATTAAAACAAAGCCAGCCATTGTAACCATGGATAACTTTTTTACGTCGCCCGAACTCGTTTATATTTTAAGACACGAATATGGCATATTTAGTCTTGGAACAATACGAGTCAACCGGCTTAGAGGCTGTCAAGATTTGTTGCCCTCCGACAAACAAATGAAGAAAAAGCAGAGAGGATATCACACACAAATGGTCTGTAATACAAACAAATTAGCAGTTGTCAAGTGGTATGACAACAAAGTTGTTACATTGATTAGTTCTTACGTAGATTCACAGCCTATTGAAACCATAAAAAGGTTCTCGAAAGAGAGCAGAACAAAGGTTGATGTTCCATGTCCTCAAGTTGTGAAACAGTACAATAAAAACATGGGTGGTGTCGACTTAGCCGACATGTTGATATCCCTATATCGGACTCCATTTAAAAGTAGAAGATGGTATTTGGGCATATTTTCGCAGTTGATAGATATGTGCATTAATAACGCCTGGATTATCTCTAAAAAAGATGGGACAGTAAAGAAGTCCCTGAAACACTTTAGGTATGACATCTTTGAAGGGCTATGTAGAGCTGGAAAGAGAAGCAGTGATGAAAGTGAAGAACAATTAGAAAACAAAAAAGTAATACAGAAAACCGTCAAAGAACGGCCAACAGACAGTGTTAGGTACGATAACGTCGGGCATTTTCCAGATAGCGGTAACAAAACTTCACGTTGTAGGTACTGCAAGGACGGAAGAACTATGGTATACTGTATCAAGTGCAACATGTACTTATGTTTTGTAGTCGGACAAAAGAATAAACGGAATTGCTTCCGATTATTCCACACCAAATGATGTCCTTATTTAATAAATTGTATGTTTTCAATGTTTTTTTGTTTGATTCCTCCATTGGCAACGTTAGCTACAGTGTACATTCTCTGAAGATCATTTGTAGTAGGGGAATTGGCAATGTACACTGTGTAGTACATATATTTTCCCGAAAACGAAAAGGTCTAGATTTTTTAAATTATTTTTATGAGTTCCCAGGGACCATATTAAGTATCTTTATGCCACTCATTCAACTATTTTAGAAGATTTGGCATCTTGCCAATTTAAGGGTTAAAATTCAAATTCATGTGGGATCGTCCATCTGCGTGCGTATCGGCAATAGATACGGATCGGCGCAAGCGCACCTGTCACGCGGTCATTTGTCGTCGCTTGTCACGCTTGTCACTGTCACATTCCCAATGAAGTTAGACTTGAGTTGTTAGATGTTTGTCAATTGATTATGTAGCAAATTTTTATTACTTCTACATTTTCCTTTATTTTACAAAGTTCACTTGAATTTAGCAAATTCTTTGAACAAAATTCGTAGTGTGTTATACAGGTTGTTTCCAAGAAAACTTATATTACTTTCATATAGATGTTTAACAGATTGCGACTACAGTATGTTTTTTTGGAGACAGGATTACATTTGTCTGACGCGTCGTGTCGTAACACGTCAGAAAGGTAGCGACTTCATACATTTAATATGGTTACAATTATATTAGTGTATCGTAATCTGACGTGACGGCTCGTGTTATGTATATGAAACCGATACCATTCAGATATGTCAGACAAATGTAAATCCGGCTTTATACGTTCGAAATCAAACTATCCGTAATTGAGTTTCTATCAGTAGGGAACTGTATGCTTACCATTGTTCATCTTATTTCTATTATACGTTATGATATGAGCTGTTTGTACAAAACACAAATTAAATTTTTCGTTGAATCGATAGTCAATTTTTTTTTGTGAAATTCCTCCACTAGGTCGTAATAATTACTAATACAAAGATCGGCGGGATTCGACCCGACGTCTCCTAGCAAACCGTGACAGATGCTATACCAACTAAGCCAAACAAAAGACCAGAAAAGGCGATAAAAATAACAACATTTAAATTGAAAATTTAAATTTAGAGAAAAGGAAACGAAAAATAAAATTGGAAAAAAGAACCAAGGAAAAAACCGAATTTTGTAAAAAAAAAATAAAGAAACAAACAACAGAGCAGGTCAAAAAGTTAAGACGGCGGCGTAGTGTTCATTGGAGGTATTTTATATATTATGAATTTTCTTATGTGCTTGTTGCAGATCTATATATTGGGTTTTAACGGTTTTTTTACCATCAACGCTACCTGTGAGAAACTTATGAAATTGATTTGTTTTTTATGTATTTTAGTTGTATTTATTTATTTTCACACACATTTTTATTCACACTGTATAGTTAGCACAACTAAACTTTTGTGATAGCACAAAACCGCAAACGCATGAGCTACTTTGCAAGTAATTTCTGAGAAATTGACGACAAGCAAAAGCTGGAGGAACTCATTGAGGAAAATCATTTAAAAATGCGGTTAAAGGACGAACGGAATTTTAAAAGGAATAGTAATTTCTTTATGCAAAATAGTGACAGACATAACATTAATACGAGGAATAGAAATAAACTAGCTTTTCTTGATAGTCGTCTTCACAAAGTCAAAAAATCATTTAAGGGGCAATGTATACGCTTCTATAACAAGACTCCGGTTGATATACAAAATTTGCCTTTCTATATTTATTTATTTATTTATTTATTTATTAGACGAACACAACAGTCGATATTCAAGAAAGATTTAACAAATAAATTTGCTTAAAACTAGATTTGGAGGTTTAAAACTATAGTGAAACAAAAACTTTATACTAAAGGTTATTATACAACTTCTGCGTACTTAGATGACAAAAATCCGTGGTAGTAACCCATTTAGCTCATGGAGGTAGTCTCGATCTCTGATGTTTCAAATAAAAAAAAATAAATATTGTAAATGTTATTTACAAAGAGCAACCCCTAGAGTTTCTTGCTCTTTCTTCTCAGGAGAATCTGCCTAACGAATGAGCGGTAGAGTTTAACTATTGTGACGATTTCAAGTGTAATAATGCTTGCCTATGAAATAAAGATTATTTTGAATTTGAATTTGAAACGTTAGTCGAAATTACGCTTCATGTAAAAGTATGAGAACCGTTGTATACCAAAACGGAGTGACTCCAATCCGTTTTGGTATATACAACACAAATGGTATGTACAACTTTTTTATGTGTTTAAACTTAATTAATAATTTTGCTTGTTTTTTTAGCGTAATTTCGACTAACATCCGTCATTTAAAAAATGTCAGTAAGAGAAAACCAAGATTAAGAGCACCAAGAAAAAACACTCAACATAGCCCCGCACTAGGGAAACCCTGTGTCGCGGGTGCCATGGACACACACATAGACAAACACAAATTACACTCAAACTCACGAGAGAAATAAATGTAGGCCATACAAATATTCAAATAACACAAATATTTCGGGCCCTTTACAGGGTTGACTGTGACCATGGACCTTTAAAGGGTCCGAAACTTTGGTTTGTTTGAAAAAACAAATATACGCGATTTAAATCCGGAAAAAATTGTTTCGTTTCCTATATAAATTACGTTGTTTAACATTCTAATATCTGTAGAGCTCTTTGTATATGAATTCGAATTTCAAACCCTACCTATTTCTGCCGCCAAGCAGTAATATAAGCATTACTGTGTTCCGATTTTGAAGGGTATTCAGGGTGCTGGTGAGGGGCTGTGCAGCTCTGCTGCCACTAAACCTTAAAGGGTTTTTTACTCGTTCTTCTCAGGAGGATCCGCATAACGAATGATTCGATTTGAATTTTAATTTGCGTTACCTATAAAATGAGGAGAACTAAGGTAACCGACATAGCTCAGCTGAAGTGGCAGTGCGCGAGCCACATAGCTAGGAGAACCGATGGCCGTTCTGGCGGAAAGGTTCTTCAATGGCGACCGCACACCGGACGAGGCTCAGTGGGTAGGCCCCCACCAGGTGGACCGACGATCTGGTAAAGGTCGCGGAAAGCCGATGGATGCGGGCAGCGCAGCACCGATCGTCGTTTAGATCATTGGGGTAAGCCTATGTCCAGCAGTGGGTGTCGTATGGCTGAATGACGATGATGATGATAAAATGAAGATATTTTTTCTATCCCCCATGCTTCAGTTAAATGGAGAACCTAGGTGGAACACGGAAAGACAGATCTAATATTTATTACATCGAAAGATCTAATAAACTATTTAAGTGTACTAAATATTATATGTGTAACTGTAAGTGAAATACTTTGACTTATAACATACGAAGTACTTAGTAACCAATTGTACAGGTTTTTGTAACGAGAGTAGGTGTTGCGGGTAAAGTGCTTTGAATTTGTGTTTGGAAGACTCGTCACTTATAGATGGTGGAATATTATTCCAACATTTTGTAGCCGAATATTTGAAACTACCCCTAAGTGCCCATTATTGGACTCGTAACAGTACCTACCTAGGAAAAACAGGTTACAAGAAACTATTAAAGTGTGTTCTAATAACTTGAAACTAGATCTAAAAGCTGGTTCGCAAATCGCATACCTTTACGATTGGCCTGATACTATTTAATAGCATACGTGATGTTATGCGGCGACTAATGAGCTATTGAAATTGTTTATCTAATAATTTGATTTATTGTAATACAGAACCTAGAATAGAGCGGTGATAGCCTATTTCGGATAATGCTTGAAAATATTGTAAACCGCCAACAGGGAGCAGCAAAATAGATTACTCGGTCACGTAAATTTATTGTATACGATAAAGGTGAAAGAAAGGG